>NW_009595178.1:0-6959 GCF_000690535.1 Cariama cristata | reverse complement strand
AGGGAAAGACAAATATAGCAAAATGCATTGTACTACATTTTCCTATCAAAAAGTAATTATACACCAAGTTTTGATTCTGTTTAACTGCAGTAAATGTTACAATCTACTTGTTTTACTGATTTTCCTTTTGGGGAATCTGCCTACTAAATGAGTAAACTACATATTAAATACAATATTCTCAACCAAAAAGACAATACAAGGTGCACAAAACAGCAGTTCTGCAAACACGACTGACTTGAAAACTTAATTTTTGTATGCTCATTGGGAGAAAGCTAAGCTGAAATCAAATTAGTTTATTATCTTATAAAATTTTAAATTAGAATTTTAAACAACGAACAGTTAAATATTGTCAACATGCTACATCTCAAATCACAAGTACTGTTTAACCACTAGTCTCTCATTCTAAGTAAGTGCGTCAATTAAAAACACACACCATAAAATGTTAAAGATTGTCAGGCTTTGACAAATGTATTTTTATCAAACAGTAGGCAAATTCAAACCAATGCACATCTTCAGTGGGGAGAAAAAAAAAAAACACACACACCAAAGAGCCTGAAAAAACCCACACTTGTAAAAAATAGGGTAACGGATTAATCCCACGTCATCCTCTAGCATATGGCTATGTCTTGGGCAATAATCAAAATCCTTCCCATTTTTAAAATGGGCTACCAATTAATAAAAATATTCTTCCACAAGTAAAATATCATTTACAATGGCACTGACATTTTAAAAGGCAGGAAAAAAGGAATTACACATTTATGGATAAATTTCTTGTTTGTTAAATCAAACTTTATTGATAAAATGGAATTCAAAATATTTTACTTGGAACAGCAGCAGACCCAGCCAATCAGGATTGTAAAAATGCTGCAGACTCCTACTGTATGTAGAAAGCTGCCTGTTCATGCTCAGTGATTAGTAGTTTCAGGTAAGGGTTAATGAAAAAAGAGGTGCAAAGAATCAAGGCATTCTAATGCCAAGGTTCGTACGCGTATGAACATGACACTATTAATAGGGCATGATTTAACTCCCACTGAAGTCAAAATCAGAACTCTCTTTAACTCAATGTGAGAGCAGGAGTGCATCCAAGAAAACAATACATGTTTGTTGAAGAATGTGCACTACTTTTACTTATTTTTCCATTGCCAAGCAAATTCACACACTGTAATTTCTGGTAAGTTGCCCACAAGTTCATCTTTCATATTAAACAAAAGGTTATCTTTACAGTTTTGTGCACCTCTTGAGCACCTAGCTGGCTAGGCTGCTGCTCCTTGCAATCCAAAACCACAACATGAATTCAAAGGGATATATATTGTTGCATCACACAAGCCAAACATTTCTTCTAACCTTTATAGTGATTTAAAGCAGTTCATAATTAAATATGAGCATTTTGTACAAAGACAATTGCACTTTACAAAAACAAAATCATACAACATAAATTGCTGGAGTCTGATTTACAACATGAATTATGGTTTGAAATCACGTTTACAGAAGTCTGTTTTACAAAAAAGATCAGTTCCTGGGCTAGATGTCGTACTGCTGTAGTCGCTCTCACCGACACATCATATTCCCTTCTTTAATTATGGTTGAGGATGGATGTTAAGAAGGGTCACTGAGGCTGGGCTGCACTTTCATTTGAAGGATGAAACGTGAACTCCACAGCTAGATGAGCAGTTTTACCACATATCATCAGTTGAGGCAGAATCCTTAAAGAAAAAAGAAGGAACCCTTTAAAGTCTGGAGTGCCCATAGTTACAGCAGTTTCTGGATAATCCAGACTGAAAAGGGTAAAGACTTAAATCATTTCAGGAGTCCGTTTTCTCTCCCCTTTCAGAAATAGCATTGAAGTATCTAAAAACCACATATGCTTAATTAACGAAGCATTAGTACCAAGACATTTCAAAATCTGACCAAGAGTTTTTTAACAGCCTTATCAATCCTCAAAACAATATCCTAGGAACATTATTCAAAAGCATTCCCAGAGTAGTTAGAAGTAACACAGAATGGATACACTTACTGTACAGGTGCTTAAAAGAGCAGGATGCGCCTCACGCCATTTGTTATTACATTACCATCTTTTGTGTTTTCAGCCCTCCCTCACTGCACAGGAAGATACAGTCAGCAACTGATACCCTGTTATACTCAAGATCAATTTTAACACGTACAATTTAAGGTTACAGAAGTATAGTTTGGGCAACTGCAGGAAACCCTGATTTTGGACGGTAATAAAAACGCAAGGAGAAAAAAAACTACTATGTAACAAAAATATTGGAAATAGAGACATGCCATGCTCTAAATCATAACTGTATGACCACACTACATGGCATTACAACCATGCATCCAATACCTAAATATCCCTAAAATCTGGTCCATTTAGGCCCACAGGCAACAGTGGACTTTGTGTAACTACCACCCCCCTGAGAAATGTTTAACTGATTCGTGCTATCAGTTAAAAAAACATCCTAGTACAAATTGAATATTTAGTTCTAGTAAGTGTTTTTTAATCAGTTTGCATTTGTGTCACGTCTGTTTCCTCTTCCCTTGCTTAGACTGTTCTATATTCAGCTTTCTCTAACTGCCTCATCAGTTGGGTACGTAGGTTAACACCACAACTAAGAACTGGGACCACAGCTTGGTAGCTGAAGCAACAGCTAAGTCGGTAGCACAGGCATGAGAGGAAACTGCTTCTGTACAGAAATCTTTGGTTGTTTCAACATTACCTGCTACCTTCCCCTAAGTAATTAAGGGTCACGACGGGCTTTAACAACAGCGTATGCTGGTGCTTCCACAGCTACACTTCCTTGTCATTACTAAGATTGCAGGGGGAGAAATACTACTTCTCTTTAAAAGCACCGCCTTATTGATTCCTCCTAGAGAAGAGGCGCCAATTAAGTCTCTAGCAATGCCACATATGACAATCTTAGCACTAAAGTTCTGCACCCTTCATTCAAACTTGCACACAGAATTCATTACAAACCACAAAGAAGAACAGTTGGCACGGAGGTGTGGTAAAAAAAACCCAAAACAACAAAATCATTAAAGTTACCCTTTGCAAAAGTACCACCTCCAGTTTTTTCTTCAAGACCAGAAGTAGCAAAGGAGAACAATTATATGAAAGACCAAAATGGTTGTGTGTGTTTGAAGTGTAAGGATGAAGAATAAAAGCAGTAGTGAGTAAAACTGCAGGAGCTGCATGCCAGCTATTCAGTACGCAAATTTCTGTATCCAAGTTGCCAACATCATCACAAAACAAAGAAGTTTGTGTACTGTACGTTTGTAGAACAGTAACATACTATGCAATGTATTTTGAAGGTAAAGCATCCTCTTTCAGCCACTACTTAGGAATTTTAACGCTAAAGATGTAATGACAACTGCCAAATAAACTAGCACCCAGTTGTAAAGCCAACACACAATTCTTTGTACCCGGAGACATTTCACTTATGTCACATCTAAGCATGTAAGTAATTTTTGCTGACAGGTAAAGGATAAATTTAACTACTTTATGAAATAGAGCACTTTTGGTGACAGAACGTTGTTTGCAGTGATCTAACTGCAACTGGGATCACTGTTCACAGCTTAGAGTTTTGTTCCCTGTGCTGCCCCCCTCCCCCCCGCCAAGCAGTGGATTCATGTCCCTCTGATCACTGACATGTAAGAACCTAAACTGTATGCCTGCTGTAAGATACTCCATGCTTAAGAATAAAAGTGCTTATGCAATCCATTTGGAAAATTAATATATCCTTAAAGCTGATAGTTACAAATATATTTAATCTGTAAGTACAGCTTTTTCCTTTGTGATATTTGGGGAAAAAGGCCTCCCATAAGGGTGGGGGGGGAAATACATTACTCTGCACCATTTGGCAGGAAAGCATTTGGAAACCCAGGCAGGATTCAAATAATGAAACTCCAGAAGACAAACAAATCAACCATACCAGAGTTTTGAGACTATGATCAGCAGAAGGCAGTAGAAAACAAATTACAAAATATAGTCCAAAGAGCACAACATTGCATTACTTCTTTGAGGGAAAGGGTCTTTTAATAAGAACTAGCAATATTTTTCTTTACACATTACAGTATTTTTCTTTACAAAACTGCTAAAATAATTGGGGTTGGGGAAAAGATAACGTAAGAGAAAGGATACTTACAGTATCATCATTCCTGTAGGGGTTCAGTCTGTTATAAACGGCTTCAATCACACTCCGTCTAGAGCAAAAAAAACACAAACCCACAAGATTTTAAGGTTGTGTCTCTTTTTTTTTCCCTTAAAGTCCAATTCCCTAAGTACAATTTTAATTTAAAATGCAAACTTTAAAAGGTTTTAAATTCACAGAACCAAGTTTACTGCAAGTTAGCACTGTCATTAAACACTGAACACTGTATCCTTTAAAATTTTTAGGTTCAAGAAAAACAAGGCAGAATACCACACAGAGTTCAGCAGAAGAGCACAATCTCACATTCAGATGAGGCTGTGATGCTGCTTGGTGCTGTCTCTTGACTTTGAAAAAAGGGCGTCAAAAAACTTGATGGACACTGAATGCCCTGGTCATTTGTGTGTCTGATGAACACTGCAGTTGTGCTACATGTATTATGGCACCTTCATAGGGGAATAGTGTTTTCTGGATGCACAAAAATTGCATTCTGAAGTACATTTTTGTTCATGTTACATTCTGAAATGTACTTTCCATGTGCAAACCTGGAAAAATTATTTCTGAAGCAATATTCTTACAATAATATGTCCGCTACTCTCCTGCAACTTTTCTCAAAAGAATTTAAACCCCAATAACAGTGCTATGTATTGTATCTTCAGACTGAGAAGAATTTTGTCTGGTAAAAAATACTAAAAAATTAATTCAAGCATCTTGACAGTTTCCTCCTTTAACAAAAAATTGCCTGGCATATTTAAGATAGCTTGTAATTAACTTTTGTCTCTGAGATTCTTGACTTTTCTAATATTGATAGAAAATATATTGATAAAATATTAATAGAAAAATTGCAAACACATAAACAAGCAACTTTTTTTTTTTTTAAACACACAGTGAAAAGGTTTTCTTGAAAACTGATACTCAAAAAAACTCCCAACGTGAGGCTAAAGGAAGAGGAAGCCTTTGCCTTACCCAGCATATAAGGAAACAACTTCGGAGGGGGGAGGAGGAAGGAAAGAGGGGAGTAAAAGACAGGAATTATAGATCGGACTTTAAAAGTAACTTTCTTCCAGATCCCCTTCTGCAGAACCAAGTATGAGGAAGGAGCAGACTACAACTGCGATACAAAACAAACTTCAAAGAACAACCTTTTAACTGCTCATGAATGCATGCAGAGCAATCACAAAGGAGTGCATTAGAAGAAAAAAAGGCAGATGATAGGCTTTATAATCATCCCATAACACTGAAAAGTCAGGAACTACCATGCAGCACAGTATAAACATCATAATGAATGATTCTAGGGCACGGAAGAGGTTGAATTTAAAGCAATAAAAACAAGCAATTACACACAAGTACACTGCACATATGAACTGGAAAGCTTCCCTTATCTTTCGAGAAATAGGTATCTTTGATTCTAAATAAAGGCAGGTTTCTTGAAAAGCATTATTTTTCTTCCAAACTGGCACTAGTGTTTTGAGTTACACTAACATCCAATTAAATCCATACTTCTATCAATCCCTATCAAAACTAGTATCACTAAGACACTAAATCCCACAAAAGTCAGTCACTTCAGCACTTACTCACAACCATCATGCTACTACTATCCAAAGGAGATTGAGAAAAACCAATTTGTATGCCGTATTCATTAGTAACTGACTCATCGATACTTCAAGACTACAGCAACACATCCTAAATAGACGCTACTATATATAAAATTGCCATCTATTCTTTTCCTAGTCAAACAGTTCATATAAGAATAATTTTGTTTTGTAGAAGTCATTTTTACAGTTCAGTTACCGTTTATTCAATTACATACCCACAGTCTTCATGTTTGGTGTTAACATTACAAAAAAAAATCATAATCCGAAGGGTTAAAAATATAGTCCGCACCACACGTGCCCAATCCATTCTAACACAGCACAAGATCATGAACAATATTTTGAACCAAAAAGCACTTTGGAGTGCAAATGAGCTAAGTGCATTGCTTCCTTAAAGACTGAACATCAATTTGAGAAGTCACAGAGCATCGACACTGAATGCTTCAAGGACAAAGCCAGCCTATATAAAGCTGTAAGTTTCACTTCCCACTTTTCTTTTTTGATAGACTTCTATCTAGTTTTCAGATTTGTCACAAGCAGAGAGATACAAAAGCAAACTCTTAAGCAATTACAACATTGCTTTAGCTACAGACAAGAAGAGAAAGCTGCCAAGCAAAACATCATGTGCATATCACTTCTTGTCGAAGTGTAGAACTACATATCCAAGTAACTACTAAAGTCAGTGCATTATTTTTGCATCTTCAAATGTAACCTCCCACCCAGAAAACCCAGTTAATTACAAAACCCAGACACACTCAGGCCACCCTTAAAAAACCCTCAGCCCTTCCCAAAAATACAGTTTGACATTCAGTTTTAGTAGTGATTCAATTAACTCTGTTCTTATGCTTGTCCTTTTCATTCAGAACAACCAAGTAATAAAAATTGGAGAACAGATCATCATCTTTTGTCCTGTACCCTTCTTCCCTCCCCCCACTTTTAAGAGTGGCCTTACAGTTCAGTTTCGATTTAGATCAAAAACCACATTTACACTGATGTGAACTCACTTGCTTGCCAATTCACCCCCTGGCGGGAGGTTTGGGATGCTCTCAGTTGCTAACGTACGCATCACGTGGACTAAGTCTGGGACTCCTTCACCCTGCTTCTTTATGATCTCTGGGAATCAGAAGTACTTTTTTTGTAAGTGCAGTCCAAATTTAACTTAAAAAGATTGAAACACTCAGTTTTATAAAAAGGCAGTTTAACTTCTGTTAAAATATAAATA
>NW_009595177.1:15326-15581 GCF_000690535.1 Cariama cristata | reverse complement strand
AAGCTGCCGCTCGGCCCCAGCCGCCCCCCGGCACAGCACGGCATGGGGGCTCCCTGCCCTCAGTCCCCCTGTGGGGAGTCCTGGCCCTCAGCTACCACAGCAGAGCTGTTGAAGCTGCCGCTCGGCCCCAGCCGCCCCCCGGCACAGCACGGCATGGGGGCTCCCTGCCCTCAGTCCCCCTGTGGGGAGTCCTGGCCCTCAGCTACCACAGCAGAGCTGTTGCTGGTGTTGGCGTGCGGCTCCCCGGGCGTAAAC
>NW_009595177.1:14854-15090 GCF_000690535.1 Cariama cristata | reverse complement strand
CTGCAGCCCTCATGGTGTCCCCGTGCCCTCTGTGCAACCTGCAGGCAGTGGGCCTGGGGGCCAGGGGCTGTGCTGAGAGCCAGGCACCTCTACCAGCTAAATATTTTTTAAAAAGTGTTAATTAACGTTAAACTCGCTCCTGCATCCAGGCAGGCCTAACAGCTCCCTGCAGAGCTCGTGTCCTGGCTGGGTTTGGCCAGGGCTGCCGGGCCGGTGCTGGCGGCCTTCGACCCCTC
>NW_009595177.1:14404-14643 GCF_000690535.1 Cariama cristata | reverse complement strand
TGCTTCTTCTCAGGCACTGGGAAATAATTGTGCGTCGAAAACATTTTGGGTGGCTTTAGCCTTTTTTTTAAAAGGGGAGGAGCTTCCAGGGGCTTGCTCCGTGTCCCCTTCTGCTTTGGACTTGCTGTAGCTGTGGTTGGTCCAGTGTGAGCCACGGCGACGATGTGGTGCCTGGGGAGCAGATCTGACCTGGGCAAGGCTGGGCCCTGCCCGGGGGGGGGGCGCCGGGAGCCCAGGCC
>NW_009595177.1:10670-14329 GCF_000690535.1 Cariama cristata | reverse complement strand
TCCTCGCTGTGCTGGCGGGGATGGCCAATGTCCAGGGCCGCGGGGAGGGGAGGGAGCAGCCTGGAGATGTAGGATGGATCCCGTCCTTGGGTGGAAGGTGATGAGGGGGTCTTGTGCACCCCGCTGGAGGGACCGCGGGGGGCTTGGCCAGGGCGGGGAGGGACAAGGGTCAGGATCCTGCTGTAGCACTGATGCCAGTGTTGGCAAGACTCGGCTCCTTGAACCGCCTGTCGATGCCCCGAGCCCCACCCCGCCCCGGCCCTGGCCCCTGAGCCAAGCATGCTTTGAATGGTTGGTTAGTCTTATTTCAGGCATTTTCCCCCCCAAGTCACCTTCCCCCTCGGAGCTTTATGGTCCCTTGGGACCGCTGGGCTCTGGGATTCACTCCTGGAAGCAGCCTGGGTGCTCATGGCTGGAAACAGGGACCGATGGGCATCTCCCACCCTGGGTGGTCACAGCAGCACCTGAACCACCTAGAGAGGGTTGGAAGCTGCCATGTCCTTGAGAGGAATTTTCTTCCTCCACCCCGGGCAGCGCTGGAATTTACACGCCTGCTACGGCCATGCCAGGATGTGTAAACCCCGGGAGCGTGCAGGGAACAGGCGAGCATCATTGGCTGCATGTGGGAGGACCCCAATTCCTGACAGACCCCGGGGAAACTGTGTGTCTGCCTGCACAACGCAGCGTCCCTGCACGCAGCGTCCCCCATCCTCATGCCGGTGCTGACCCTGCTGCCAAGCACATGCCGGCACGTGCGATGCAGGACATCCTCTCCTCACCTCCTCCCCACATCCCACAGCGGCCAGTTTGCCATTGTACGAAAATGTCGGGAGAGGAAAACAGGTCTGGAGTACGCAGCCAAATTCATCAAGAAGCGTCGGCTGTCATCCAGCCGTCGGGGTGTGAGCCGGGAGGAGATCGAGAGGGAGGTGGACATCCTGCGGGAGATCCAGCACCCCAACATCATCACACTGCACGACATCTTCGAGAACAAGACGGACGTGGTGCTGATCCTGGAGCTGGTCTCGGGCGGCGAGCTCTTTGATTTCCTGGCTGAAAAGGAGTCCCTGACGGAGGAGGAGGCCACCCAGTTCCTCAAGCAGATCCTGGACGGGGTGCACTACCTGCACTCCAAGCGCATCGCCCACTTTGACTTGAAGGTGAGATCTGGGAGGAGCAAACGCCCCGTGCTCAGCAGCTGGGGAGCGGAGACGATCATCCAGGCTCCTGTGGAGCAGCGGGGCTGGCTCTGGGATCTCTCCCTACTTGAGGCGTGTGTCTTCTCCTCCAGGGAGAGGAGCCCAGGGCAGCACAAAGCTTCCACAGGCGAGTGTGTCAGGGTAAACGCTGGCTTCTCTCTTCCCGCAGCCGGAGAACATCATGCTGCTGGACAAGAACGTGCCAAACCCTCGCATCAAACTCATCGACTTCGGGATTGCCCACAAGATTGAAGCTGGGAATGAATTCAAGAATATATTTGGGACCCCAGAGTTTGTAGGTGAGACCAGGCTGGCGGTGTTCCCGTGGGGCTCCTCTGGGCTCTGAAAGCTTTGGCTTGATCCCGGGGAGATGCCCAAAGCCCTGGTGTGGCAGGCTGGGCAGCTGCTGGGATGTGTCTGTGGGGACAGGGTTGTTGCCCCCAGAATAAGCCTGTTTACTCCCCTCTTTCCTTCTAAAGCCCCAGAAATTGTGAACTACGAACCCCTGGGGCTGGAGGCCGACATGTGGTGAGTGATTCCCCTCCCAAGCACCTTCCAGTGGCACCAGTGGCTGGTTCCCGGGACCAGGGTTGTGCCGGCACATCTTCCCTCTTGCTGAAAGCGCAGGGAGAGGGGACTGACGGTGCTGTATGTGGCTTCAGCTTCATCTTCCTCTCTTTCAGGAGCATCGGGGTCATCACTTACATCCTGTGAGTATAAGGGGAGTCTAGGGGAGATGGGTGCTGCAGGGTGAGCCCCCCACCTCGGGCTGTTGCCTTTTTGGGGTGTCACAGCCTGCTCTCACCGCAGGCTGAGCGGAGCCTCCCCCTTCCTTGGGGAAACGAAGCAAGAGACCCTGACCAACATATCCGCTGTCAACTATGACTTCGACGAGGAGTATTTCAGCAACACCAGCGAGCTGGCCAAGGACTTCATCCGCCGCTTGCTCGTCAAGGACCCCAAGTGAGACAGGGAGCAGAGCTGGGGATTAGCCTGGGAGAGGGAAGGGTCCCTTCTGCCCGACCCTCCATGGACAGGCAGCTCCCACATCTCCTGCCCGCACTAGGGTTTACCTCTGAGCATGCCTGCTGCCAGCCCGGAGGCCTTTACCCGTCCCTATTGTGCTGTTTGTTTATAAATCCCATTTATCTTCCCGTTTCCCTCCTGCTGCTTGTAGGATTTTGGTGTTGCAAAACATCTGGAACCCAAAATCTCTCGCCCGCATCAGGCATGGGGTGAATGCTGGAATTGCCCTGAGAGTGCAGCGGCCCAACTGAAAAGGAGGGAACGGGGTTTGGAAGGGATCAAGGGCTTACCTGAGCACCCAGGACCCTGGGCTGGGGTGGGAGCAGTGGTGCTGCATGATCGGACATCGGTCAGGAGGTTCCTGCGGGCTCTTTTGCGTGTGTTTGCTCTTGGGAGGCAGGCTGAGGGCGTGGGAGCTGGATGCGACCCCTGTCTGGGGTGGTCCGTGGATACAGCGAGTTTGTCTGGGCTCGTCCGTGCCCCAAAGGTGATAGGATCCAAGCTGCTTTTCCAGGACTTTAACAGGGAGAGAGGCAGCAAAGCCTCTGCCCCTCGATTGCAGCCTCGCTGTCTTTGCAGGAAGCGGATGACCATCGCTCAAAGCCTGGAACACCCTTGGATTAAGGTGAGACGTTAAAGAATCGGCACTTTTTGGGTATCAAACATCCAAGAGGTTGGGGGTAGGTGTTGATGCACCGGCAGCTCTCCACAGCTCTTCCAACCCCCAGTTGGGGCTGGTTTGGTGCCGCTGGTGACCACGCTGCTGAGGGACCGTGGGTGGGTGCCAAAGCTGTCTGGCTCCTGCTGCCCTGGCTGCACCCCACGCCTGTGGCTGTCCCTCTCCGCAGGTGATCAAGAGGAGGAACGTCCGCAATGAAGATAACTGCAAGAAGCCCGAGCGCCGCCGGCTGAAGACCACGCGCCTGAAGGAATACACCATCAAGTCCCACTCCAGCATGCCACCAAACAACACGTACATCAACTTCGAGCGCTTCTCCAAGGTTATGGAGGAGGTGGCTGCAGCCGAGGAGAGCCTCCGAGAGCTGGAGAGGAACAAGAAGTCCTTCCAGGAGGACATCGAGGCCCTGCTGTCCATCTATGAGGAGAAGGAGTCATGGTACAAAGAGGAGAACGAGAGCATCAGCCAGGACCTCCGCCAGATCCGGCAGGAGTTGCAGAAGACAGAGGCCCTGAAGAAGCAGGCACAGGAGGAGACCAAGAGCGTGGTGCAGGTGGCCAATGGCCTCAAGAGGCGTTACCGAAAGCTGGAGAACCACTACGAGGCGTTAGCCAAGCAGGTGGCTTCAGAGATGAAGTTTGTGCAGGAGCTGGTGTGGTCCATTGAGCGGGAGAAGCTGCAGAGCGGTGAGGGAGATGTCAGTATCCGCTAACTCGGCCGGTGCCGGGGTCGGGTCCCCCCGCGCACGCGTGGGG
>NW_009595177.1:0-10276 GCF_000690535.1 Cariama cristata | reverse complement strand
GTCTGCCATGCGTGAGCCATGACCAAGGACCAATTCCTGTGCGGCCCAACACGCTGCAGCCCCATGGGTGACCCCTACCATTCCCCATTCCCCCTGGGGCATAGCACCCCTCTGCCTCCCACCCCAGCCCTTGGTCCCACCGGGTGCTCCCCCTTTTAACAAAATAAAGGTTTCCCTGTACCGGGGCGGCCGCCTTGGCTCCTGCCTTGGAAGGACGGGTAGTGGGAAGGGGGCAAGGACGCGCCGTGGGGTGACAGCTTCTCTGCTGTGCCCCCAAATGGTGTTTGGGCTCCTGTCCCAGAGGAATTTCCTTAATTTGGGAGGAGAAAGGTGCTTTTTTTTTTTTGCCTTATCAGCCCCAACGCTGGTAGGTGAGCTCCCTGCGGGCTTGGAGGGGGCTCCCGGGGGGGTGGGATGCTCCTGGGCTGGGGGACCCCCCAGCCCCTCTTTCCTCGGACCTCAGGGGAGGTCTGAGGGGCTCAGGGAAGGCTGAGAGATGGTTCTGGGAATTGCAGAAGGTCTATGGGATTTGGGGCTCGGGGAAGGTCTTTGGGTGTGGGGAGGGTCCTAGGGTTTCTGTGGGGTCCCTACCCTTTTCCCCAGGGTCTCCTGTTTGCAGGAGACCAGCCAGATCCCGTTTTGCATGGGAAGAGAGTGGATAAGGAATTAGCCCCAATGTTATCGGGGCCAGGGAGAGCTGATGGGCTCTGCCATCACTGGCAAGCGTGGGAGAGCAGCTGGGGGCTGGGGCTGGGGAGCCAGCATGGGCTGGACCCCCTCCCCTCGCCCTGGCCTCCTGGGGACAGGGACAGCAGGGGACAAGGTCCCAAACTGCCACTTTCCGCGGAGCATGCGTGAGAGCCTGGGACCAGGTTTCCGCCGGGAGCACCGAGGGGTTTCCGGCTGCCCACGGCCTCATGGTGATGGAGCCAAGATCCAGCTGAATTTGATCTGGGGGAATCACCGGCCAAATCCCAGTGGATGGCAAGAGTTCAATCTTAGCCCCCACAGCAGGGGAGCCAGCAGTGAGTTTTCCTCCAGATGAGCTCCGAGCTGAGGGGATTTACTCAATTTAGGTTTTTGTCACTCCAGTGCTTTCCCCCCAGCTGTCTGAGGGTCTGGGGTGGCAGAGGGACGGGCACAGCCCGGGCGGAGGAGACGTGCCCCATGCCTCCATCTGTGCCAGCCGTCAGGCAGCCCTGCATGCCAGCCACTGCCCGCTGACGTCCCGCGGGGTGTAGGTTTCATCCCAACCTGTGGGGCACGCGGGCCTGGGGATAATTTTAGTCTGCTCCGTTTTTCCAGGCCAAGGTGCTTTGGCATCCAGGGATGATGGCGTGACTTGCCTGGCTGGTGACAGCATCCCAGGGCAGAGCAGGATCCGTGCTGCAGCCCCAGGGTGCAACCCCCATGGCTGGAGGGGGGTTCCGGCTGTGGTGGGGGATGCCGGAGCCTGGCTGGGAGGCTTGAGGCTGTCATCCTCTCTCTTGGGACTGGGATTTTGGGGGAGGCTTTGGGGTGCAGATTCAGCTGGAGTCCTGGGCATTTGATCCGCTCTTGCAGAACTGATTCGTCACCAGAGCCAGCGTGTGAAAAGATGTATGGAAATCCTATAGCAACAGTTGTTCCTGAGCTGTGCAAAGTTCACATAGTGCTAAGGCTTCCCAGATGCTCGTCGTGCCGTGGGTTTCTGTTCCGTGCTCCCGAAAGGCTCTTGGAAGTCGCTGGCCATTCCCCTTGGCCAGCACAGCCGTCTCCTCCCTGGCTGCCCGGCAGGTATGCTGCTCCAGAGGGGGTGGTAGCAGGAGATCTCATCCTGGTGGATGCACAAGATAACACCAAAATATTTTTTAAAAAAAGCAGAATTTGGGGTGGGTTTTGTTGCCGCTGCGCTCAGGGTGACCTGCTTTAGAGGGTTTGAGATTGCAGAGTACTGGCATGAGTTCAGCACGCTGCTCAAGGTACCACGTAGAGCTGCAAGAAAGGGGGGAAATACCTGACACTCACCTTGGGGGAGGATTTACCGGGAAGAAAGTGTCCAGGAGGTAAATACTATAGGGACTGGGCTAACACTAAACACTATAGGAACTAGGGTGGTGCTCAGAAAGGAGGGGGTGTGCTGGTCCCCAGGAGATTCCGGCAGTGTGATGTACTGGGACGTTCTGCCTCGGTTCCCCTCTTTGCAGCCCTGGGGCATTTTATGTTCTCCGTGGGCAGAGAATATTAAAGTGCCTTTTTTAGGCTTCAATTTTTGCTTCCTAGAGGCTGGCTTGAAGGGAGCGCGATGTCTTTTCCCTTATATATCTTCATGAAAGCAAAATGGTTTTGCACAGCTTATCAGGTGAGGGTTAAATCCATCTGTTAACACGGGGGAAACCCTAATGGAAATTATGTGCCAGATCCCGCTGGGGAACCGAGGCCGCTTTTTTTTTTTTCTGCCAACGAGCAGAGTTGCAGCTAATCTGCGGGAAACGCTCCATGTAACGATGTCAAATGGACTTACAAGGTATCGGTGACAAGTCACAGCACACTGTCCCTGGCCCAGGCGTTCCTCAGCTTTGCCACTGATGAGTGCCTGGCTGTGTAACAGTGTAATTATAGTTTTGTGGGTCTCTCCAGGCACGCACAGGGTTGCACACAAATATGCCTTTTTATAGCTTGTGGAAGTGTGGGTGATGCCATCAGTATTCGCGTCTCGTTTCTGGCTGTGGCGTCCCTGTTCCGGCCAAGCAATCAGAAAATACTGGTGTAACATGAGGACAAGGTGGTGGATCTGACTTCCTTCTGGTTGCTTCACCAGGCTGTTTAAAAAACCCCTTGAAATAGGCTTGGTGGGTTTTGGGGTGACTTCTTGCTAATCTGTGGCAGCTGCTTTTCTGGAGCAATGTTTCTAATTAAGGCGTGCCCAAAACTCTTCTGAAATGAGCTGTGCTGACACCACAGCCAAGTTATTTTAGTGCCCAAAAGATCACCACACTCATCCCCCGTGAGAGGTTTTGTACTTTAACGTGGTGAACCTTTTATGTGTGGTGTGCTGCATGTGCTTTAGGACATCAGTTTAATGGCACTTCCTATCTTTAGCCGGCGTGTTTCAATAGTGGGTTGACAGATCTCAACACGCTCACCTATCTCACCACAGTATTTAAGCTCCGTTAGTTACCAGGCACAGAGCGGCATGGGGAGTTTATTATTAGCGTGGAGCCATTAGCCGAGGACAATGCTGCAACCAGGGCTTCGCTCTGGGTTTGTCTCGTTTGGAGAAAAGGAGGCTGAGGGGAGACCTCCTTGCTCTCTGCAGCTTCCTGAGGCAGGGACGTGGAGAGGGAGGTGCTGAGCCCTTCTCCCCGGGATTCAGGGACAGGATGCCTGGGAATGGCTCAGAGCTGCACCAGGGGAGGTTCAGGCTTGACATGAGGAAGCATTTTGTTATGGAGAGGGTGCTCAGACCCTGGAAGAGGCTTCCTCAAGAGGTGGTCGACATCCCAAGCCTGGCAGTGTTTGAGACATTCGGACAATGCCCTTAACACCATGCTTTAACTTGTGGTCAGCCCTGCAGTGGTCAGGCAGTCGGACCAGATGATCCTTGTCAGTCCCTTCCCACCAAACCGTTCTAGCCTGTTCTGTTCTATTCTGCAGCTGCAGCGAGCTGCTCTTGTCCCCAGCACAGGTGAGTGCCAATGTTGCCGCAGGCGCGGCTGGCAGCACTGCAGACCCGTCTGAGCAGAGGGGGCAAAGAGGAGATGAGGTTTTTTGAAGCGCTCACTATTGTGCGACTCGTGCTTCCTGCAGCGCTGCTTGGGTGAAGGTCACTGCTTGGCTCTCGCGGGTGGAGGTTCTGCCTGGTGAAGAATAGGAGTTGTGCTATTCATACAGGAGGAAACTCGGGCAGAACGTTGTTCTCAAAGAAAGTATGTGATAAGCAGGAACATAAGTCTACCACTCAGCTTTGCTTCAGGAACAATATCCCCGTTCCTTTCTCAAGCACATTGTGCTCAGTTATGATTTATTTCAATATTCCAGTTGTTTGCCACATTACTTTTGTGCTGTCTTGCTTGGAAGGGGAGGCTTTTTTTATCTCACTGAAATACTGAGAGAAAGCCTACCAACAGAAAAATCAGTTAAATTATTGCCACTGATATTTTACTTCATTTTGCTAGAAAGGGAGAGCATGGATGAATAAGAAATCTGTGGAGTTTCCACAAAAAAAAAAGAGAACCTCCTATGCCTACATTTTACAGAGTTGTAATGGGATATCTGGCACTTTAATGCAGGATTTTGCCAAAAGTATGATGTGACCTACTTGGATGTAAGCTCCTCTGCAGGACACATTTCAAGGGCAGATTACACAGGAGTATAAAGGACAGCTCTCTACCGAACAGATTCCTTGGAAGGCTTTCACAGCGACTTAACAAAAAGGCTATTGGTAAATAGACTGCACATGTACTCCAAGGATGGGTTTAAGTGCTGTTTTCTTCAAACTGAACTTAGGATGGCATTTTCAGTACTAATTCCTGAAAAAGTTTCCTATGATAGTGCACTTTTAATACAAGGCTGCTACTTTCATTCCCTGGGAAATCCCACCACTTTGCCTTCTGGATTTTAAATTCAGAAATACAGCCATTTCCACCTCCTGAGGTTTGGCTAGCTGGAAAATTTAGGACCAAATAATGTTTTTGTTTGGATTGTAAAGGCAGAACTAGAGGCTGCTGTTCAAACTTCTCACCTTGGGAGCACTCAACTGTTGGGTGAAATGGGCCATAGTATCTTTATGTGCTAATTTGTTTTAAGTGTGAAGCAAGAAATGCAGCAAAGCTGAGGCTGACATAAAACTGGTTTCATACCAGCACTTAAAAAAAAATATCTGAAGTGCTGTTCCCCTCCTGTAAGCACCTCCGAGAACCTCACTCCTGTTGGGATGTCTGAACTAGGCTTCCAGGCCAGTGTTATCACTTCAGCCAAAGCAGAGACAGATGGAAGGAGGTTTGAGGCTGCACAGGTACAAAATCTCAGACGCCCTATGAAAAAGCAGGGGCTGTTGGTGTTTTTTGCAGGAGTTTTGTGCCTATTTCTACTACAGTAAAAGTGAATGACATATTAAAACAAGATCTCAAAAAAAAGATTTTAAATTGATTTTTACTGAATTTAAGAGATGACATTACAAACAAGCCATTACATAAAGACTTAATATCTGCAGAAGCACATAAGCAAAAAAAAAAAAAATCAGTTGTTTTCCCAATGCAGCTCTCCTTGTTCCATTACAAAAATGCATTTTCAACTTATGCTTAAGCCAGTGGAATATAAAATAAGAAAATTAAAAAAACCCAGAACAAAACAATCCTGTCCATCACAGAGTTGTGAATAAGTTATCTTCGTTTTTCAATTATATACAAAAGATACTTTCCAAAGGACAGTATAAGAAGAGTTTACACAAATAAACCCTTATTCCAACTTCCAAAATACTATTTACATCATCCTGTACATGGGTCTTTCAGGTCTTCTGAGACCCTGCAAAGCAAGAAGGGAAAGTATGACTATCCAAGAGTAAGACCGGGTTCTTTCCAGCAGTCAGTCCCTCATGTTTCAACCCCTCAGAAGCAGGGACATATTTACCTATAAGCAATTTAAAAGCTTGTTGTGAATATCTTCAAAAACTTGATTGTAAAGTTCATCTCTAGACTTCAGTCCATCTAAATAAACTGAAAGGAAAAAGATGAAGTCAGGCTGTAGGTTCCTGATCAGAACAAAGTTTCTGAGGATGAGTTTTAAAATATTTCATACCCTATTGACCCAAATGACAACTTATTTTCCAATTGGAAAAACAGAACCATCCTAAAAAGATCTCTCTTATCCCATTATAAAGACCGTGGTTTTTCTTCCCCGTGCGCCCAAGTGTTTGTAATATGAAACAAAGGGAAGAAGTTCTTAGCTATAAAGCCGCATATATTTATTTGGACAGAAAGTAGGTCAGGATTACAACTTTGTAGTAAAAATAGCTTCTTGCATCATTACAGTTAAAGTTTCCTTGAATTAAATTACTGACTTCCTTAAAATCCAAAGCACAATGCCAAAGGATCTGAGTTTAGGGAGGCTTACCAACATCAACACCGCAGTCCTCCATTTCTTTCCTGTGTTTTAAGTACATGGGCCAGACGTGTCCATCAAAGAGACCTGGTGGGTCAGGAACAGTGTAGTTACGTGTGCTGCAAATAGCAAAGTGGGAAAAGAACATCAGGACTACTGGCATCATGCTGCCTCTTGCACACTGCTAGTGCCTGAAGTTAATAATTTTTTGCATTTACACAAAAGCTGATTAGCAGAGTCCAATTTCAGGTTGATATTGGTCTATGTTTCACAAGAAGTTTATTTAAGCACCCAGAGTGGTTACAGAAGCTCCAGGTAGCAGATGAAGGCAAAGCAAGCAGTCTGAGGGTTTACTGATGCTCACAGGGAAGCATGCAATGACTCTGTTCCTTTTGCACTGATGTGCTGGTCTTCATAAAACCCACACAAAAGGAACTGCCAGACCTAAAGTTCCCGAAAATGCCACATGAAAGTCTCTTTCTCCACTTGCATTAAAATTTTCAACTGTAATTCCAATTCATGACACCAATATATCCCATTAATTGCAACATTGCAGGCTTGCCTCTAGTAGAGAGTCTTTATTGGAAGGAAGGATTAGACTTACATGAAAGAATCTTCTTACCTTCTCCTCCTTTTGCATTCATCATATGGAACTGCCAGGTAGTAGCGTATGTCAAATAGGTCTATCAGTGGTCTAGGGTAGGGTAGAAGGAAAGAACATGTCCATTTATTTTTTTCTGATAGAGAAAAGTGTTAAGTCACCCCTGAAAGCCATAAAAACCTTTCTGCCTCTCTCCTGTTTGCGTCTATTGTAGACAACAGAAGTGTAAGTGTTTTCATTAAGACACAATCTAATGTCCAGTAGGTTTATTAGTAGCTATAAACCATGGAGAATGCTGTTTTCTGAGGGTCAGAATGGTATGCCAGGTACTTTTCCCACCCGAATACCTGCTACTAGTTACTGTGGAGGATCAGACACTGGGCTGGGAAGACCTGCGGGGTGAACCGTGACTCTTTCAGATCATTTCAAATTCTGCTTGCAGTAGACCAAAGCTGCAATTCATCGATCTGACACGAACTGACTTATCAAACTGTCTGGCCTGTTGTGCTGAAGCAAGCTGTCAAAACATGCATGGGCACACAGATTTGGTACAAGGCAACTCATCAGCTCATGTTCTTTTCCAGAAATACAGGGAGTTAACTCAACCACAGCTTACTGCGTTGTGCTCCTCTTAGGCTGAAGAAAATAAAGCCAGAAAAATCCTTAAAGCAAATCTCGTTCAAAGCTAGTGGGACTGACAGACTTCTAAAAGCCTGCTGAGGGTTGCATAAATGCTTAATATAGCATGAACTGAGCAAGCTCCCGGTCTGTGGATGAAATACTCCCTCTGGACTAAGGAAAGGCTCCTGTTAACCAGACGGGGCACTTCAGAGGTATTTGTAACCTTCAGGAGAGATCCCGAGTTACCTCCCGGGGGACAGGCCAAAAACAGCCGGCAGTTTGCCAGCGCAATCTCCAGTTGGCCATTCTTGGTATGGCTAGTCCGAGACTGCCATTTTACATTTTCCATTCAGTTTGGAAAGCTGGAATGGTGCTGCTTGTCTTATGGTACAGCTTATAAACAATTCAATTTTTTGCTAAGTGTCACACACAGCTTATTCTCTTGAAAGAGTTTTGTAAGCAAAACTCTAGTTTGGAGCCAAGAATCTTTTGCTTGTCATGTTTATAGCGTGTGATTTTCTGAAGTTTAAATACTTAGCTATTGCAAGTTTTATCTCTCTTCATTGCTAGTCTAGTCTCCTCATCTTCCTGCCAAGCATTTTTTCCTCATATAAAAAAACCAAAACAACATTGATCTTTGCTCCAATGTACAATTACTAAGCTCAATTTAGTCAGTGTTAAACAAGCATGTTTATCATATGAGAGAACTATTCCTAAATTCCAGGAGTGATTCCAAGTAGTGAACGCAGAATGGATTATCTCCTTGTTCTCATCAAGGACCTTCTCAGGTCAAGGTTTAGGCACTGTGGTGGGAGACCAGGAGGGAAGCGTGTGCCTTCACTGCTGGCTCAGTATTTACAAGTTCTGGTCTAAAGCTCCCCACGCCCTAGAATTCAAGGGTGTGCCCTAAATGAGAACTTCCTACGTTACCTTGAGAAAGTCACCTTGTGCACCTCACTTTTACCAGCATTTACTGGTGGATTTTACATGAGAAATTCATACACATGATACTTCAGAACAAGACAGGAAGGGCATATTAGTAAAAAGGAGGTTTTAGCCCTGGTGCTAGAGATCTAGTATTCTTCCCTGGCAAACCGTTAATAGTTCCCCAAACCTTACTTGTAATTATAAAGCAGGAAGCCTTCAATGACCAATATATGGATATCTTTGGAGTCTGGCTCTTTAGAGCCAGGCGTAACATTCACCCCGTGGGAACGGGCAAACTTCACTGGGTTCTCAATCCACGCACGCACAGTGCTCACCATTGCCTCCATATCCAAGGAGTCCAACACTAGTTAGAAGAAAGGGGATGGGTGGGAAAAAGGTATACAATCAAATACCACAAACCACGTAGGCTGGAAAGTATAGTATAGAATGAACTTGTAAAATTGAAATTACATAAATTTACTGTTAAATCTTTAATAATTAAAAAGAAATACTTAGGAAAAATATACATTACTGCATCCTATAGCGAGCACTGCTCTTACCATCCCATTGTTTAAAGCCGTCTTCCCCGACTTCTATTTGATCTTGTGGCTGAAATATAGTGAGCAATAAAACATTGCTGCAAACTCAGCGTGATCAGTTACCTAAGATCCGATCACAACCTGGACACTACTGCAATACACAATAAAGCACGTGTTCACTTAATAAAACAATTACAGATACTACATTAAAATTTAAGTTCCCACCTTTCACCAACCCCAAGAACTTTGAAAAGTTTTCTTGGCTCAGTCAAGCCACTTTGGACAAAGAGTTCTAGGTTAATAATTTGATGTGGTGTTATTAGCCAAAATACTACAGGCCCCTGTTTATAAGTCAACATATAAGAACTTAAAATGTAAATACAGTGTTAGGTAACTGCTAAAATTTACATGTTCAAGCATAGCTATTTTTAACTCCTAACGGCTCTACTAAAAATGCAGGTCAGCATAGCATGACTTTTGGTCACTTAGTTACAGCTTCACTTGCATCAGCGTTTGCCAGCTAAACCCACTAGTGAGGAGTTACAGATCTTTATGGAAAGTCAAAAATGGAATTCCTCCTCTACTTTAAGGGCTCATGTCTGCCCAAATTTGTGCATGAGGCTTCTGGCAATGAAGCTCTTCCAAATCAGCGTCTCATTCTGTTTCCTGCAGCATGTGCTCCCAAAAAGGCAGGACAAACCGACCATGCTGGAGCACCTCATGTGTCAGGGGACAACATACAACTACTTCAAAAGTGTGTTGCCACATCTCTTGGACTTCCACATATGGTGGGGTCCAGCTCTGTTGTAATTCCTGTGAAATGGCTGCAGCCTACAGGGTTTAGTAACGGGGTTCACAGGTCCTCTGTATCCATCTTTAGCAATCTTTTAATTGGGTTTCTGATACAGAGCTGTCAAAGCTCCCCAATACAACCATCTTTCTGTATTTAAAGCAGTGTAGGAATGCTTAAATCCTAAAGTATTATTTAGACACAACATTCTTATTTAAATAAAATAAGGAGGAAAACCCAACATGGAGAAAATTATTTGTGCAGAGTACAGTAAATAACCTCTAACTTAAATCAGTAGTTTGACCTAAAGTTAGACCTGTTGTTAAAACTAAAGGAACCTTTGCTGCAACCATTCTGTGCTCAGCTGTGCCAAGCTCCACTTCTGTGGACGCTGACAGATACCGACATTTGTAAACCCTGGTATCTCCTCACCTGTTCTAGAGTCATTTAAAAAATTAAGTATATATATTTAAGGGGAAAAAAATGAAAATCAGAAAGTGTGTTGCTCCTAAGCTGTCACAGCTTACTTGGAAAGCATGCACAAGTACATAAAACTTACGGCAGGGACCTACTACAACTATGACTACGTCTACAAGCAGCAGTTAATGTTTTAAAGAAGGGGAGGAGCTCAGCTTACCTTGAAGAAGTCATCCTGATGGACCACGCAGCAGTTGGGGAGCGCCTTGACGATTCTGTTGGTCAAGGTGGTTTTGCCAC
>NW_009595176.1:0-48588 GCF_000690535.1 Cariama cristata | reverse complement strand
CGGGTCGGTGAGTCTCGTCAGTGCGCTGTGTCACCTCGGCCCGGTAGCTGAAAAATAAGCATTTCTCACAGCCCTGCCTGGTTCCAGCTCTTCCGCCTCAGAGGAGGGAGAGCCTCCAGGCTGCCTGTGGCCCGGGAAGGCCGGGCTCTCTGGTGGTGCCATGTTTATCCGGGCGCCTTGGTGGAAGCCCTCAGGTCTGGAAGATCAGCGGAACTGAGGTGGCAGGGTCAGCTCCTGGTTGATCGTGAATGGACGTGAACTCTCTAATAAAAGGAACAGTGCTACCCTCACGTGGGTATCTCCCTCACACTCAATAGGGAGGTTTTGTTATTCTTTGGTTATTATTTTTAAATAGCCGGACTAAATTCTGGGATGAACTCCCACAAAATTTAGGGGCTTCCCTTTGGCTTACTGCCTTATCTATTAAGCACAAAGTGCAGTTCTTCCATCTTGTCTTCTCAGGTACAGTGTCTAGTGATGGAGATGGATGGTGTTTCTCTCAGACGTATAGGCTAGAAACAGCCATGGGCTTAGGTGCAAGACTGCCTGTGCGGCCTGGGCTGGGTGCCTAGCTGGCTCCTAAAGGGCACCCATGGGGAGCAGCAGCTGCCTCCACCTGGCACCCTGAGGAGCCTGCAGCTGCACAGGAAACGTGCCCAGAGCTAGCTGAGAGGAAGAGCTGTCAATTGGCGTTTGTCCCAGATCCCCCTCTCCCAGGTCTTCAATCCACTGAAGGAAGAGGTGCAAGCTGAAGCTTTAAGTCCTTATTTCCCACTCTTTTCATGAGGGTATATTGCTATATTTTTTTCTCCAAATATCTGAAAAAGCTTAGGCCAGTGAAGTTTTGTCAGATGATGGTCATATTGTGTGTGGTATACTACTGGAGCACATGCTGAGCAACAGCAAAGCCTGGATTTAATTCACTTTTCTGCTTGAGGAACCCATTGGAGGGTCCTCTGATTTTGGGGCTGTAGTGCCAAAGTGAGTAACGTACTGGGATAGTAGCATAGCCGCAACGTAAACACAGTGTAAGATGGTAACTAATTTTATCACCAAGTGCACTATGGAGCACTGAGCTGAGAGTGGTGACTCTTTGTGTCTAATAACTACTTTTTGGATTCTTTCTATACTGTTTCATATGAAATACATAAGTTTTTGAATGCAGACTTGAATATGAATGTTAATTAGGATGAAGAGGAAGTATTTTTTTGTATTGAAACACTACTAAAGTGCTGTAATTTAAAGGGCTTTTAATAGAAGAAATAGGAATGGGTTATGGTTTGTGATCAGGTTGTATTTCTTGTATAAAATGCGGGCATGGTATTTTGACCTGCGTATATTAAGGGTCATGGGGCATAATACAGGTTGTCCTTTCTTAGCAGATATACTAGTTTCCCACTAATGGAAAGTATGTGTGTGCCCTGAAAGATGGTTAAAGTCGATGGGAACAGAAGGGGGAGCTGCCAGCACGCCAGGCGAAGAAGAAGGGGCTCTGCACAGACGCGTACATTTTCCAACCAAAAAAGAATTCCTCTTTTTGCTCTTAACAGGAGTTAATGAAGTGTTCTTTTCTCACGATCTGGGAGTGGAAAAAGGGTACTTGGTATTGTAATGATTTTGCGCGGTGAAACATTTAGCAGTAAGAACTCTTTCTGAGATAATCTTTTCTATTAGGGGCCAGAGCAGCATTCTCCTACTTGTATTGATCTTAATCCTTTGTCATTAATAAGTGACTGCTTCCTTAAAGCAGCAGGTTTTGTCAGCTTTTTATGATGTCATAGTCCTTTGTCATTAATAAGTGACTGCTTCCTCAAAGCAGCAGGTTTTGTCAGCTTTTTATGATGTCATAGTCCTTTGTCATTAATAAGTGACTGCTTCCTTAAAGCAGCAGGTTTTGTCAGCTTTTTATGATGTCATTTAAGGGGCATATCCCTTTCCTTTAATTGTCTGTAGCATCATCCCTCTAAAGACCTTACTGTTTTTCTGGGCGATATATGTAACTGGATAACAACATGTTTGTTTCTCGTGTGATAAAATGTGAAACAAAGTAAGATTGTTGTAACAAATTTGTTTTTATGGGCTAGCTGCCTTCACCTAATGCCAAGCATCATTGATGAATTTTGTTTCTGTAGTGAAGGTGAATTTAAAACGCGAGGGAACATCTTCAAGCTCCATTACCTGACCAGTTTGTTTACATTCTCATGTGCTTTTCCCTAGCTACTTTATTAAAAATGAAATTCATCTTTGGGCAAATATGCCCTCAAACAATATTTAGACTCAACTATTATAGTGAACTGTTACAGGTCCCTTGCACAGAATAAATTTTCCCCAATTTTGGGGAAAACACTTGCTTTTCCATTTCATATTTTTCAATTGGTAATTCAGTTGTTTATTTATTTCTTGCTTTACATTCGGATGCAGTACTGTTTAAGCTGGCTGAAGTGGACGTGACTATTTGTTTCCACCCTCTGTTTCTTCCTCTGTTGCGTGGCAGGACTGTTCATGTGGCTACACAGTGAACCAGATCAAGGAATTGGTTTTGGCTGGGCAAAAGATTTTTTTGTTGTTGTTTTTTGATTACTCTACTCTCTGAATCACTCTACCTCATAAAGAGCTTGCTGGCTACTTCTGTGCCAGGGGAGTGCTCCCAAAGAGTTACTCTGGCTAGGGCAGGCTAGCATCCAGAATGCAAGGAGGTGCACTGATTTAGCACTTCACCTTCTCCAGTGTTTGCTGCCTTGTGACTACAAACTTAAACAGTTCCCCCGCTGCCTGCCAGCTTTCATTGTTGGAATAAAATATGGAGGTGGACTGTAATCAACCTGCACTTTCTCCTTCAGAGGAGGAGGCTCTCGGGATGTTACATGCAGTCATCCACTCCTTAATGGATGTGAAATGGATTGTGGATAAGTGTATGTGTCAATTGTTGAGAATCCTTAAATGTAAAACGGAAGGTATGTGACTGATTAAATAGATCTGATTTGTGGAGCTGTGCAACATTAACAGTCATCACTAGTTTGAGTAATTAGGGTGGAAGATTAGCAAAAAGAAGACTTTCGATTTAATTTCAAGGCTAGATTTTTAACCTGAACAGCGATAAGAAAAGTTGTGTGAGAGAATTAATGTGCCAAAAGTATGACTGATATATATTGATGGTGGGGGCAAACTAAATAGCTAACAGCATACAAAATCTGCTGCATGACTGTACAGAAGACAAAATTTGTAGGTACAGGTAATAGCTTTTTGTATTAGCCACTGCAGCTGGAAAAGCGTACGTGCTTTAGGGCACAGGCACTGGTTTCTCTGAAGTTGTGTTGCATAGTGTGTAGCATATTTGGGGTTGCGTAGTAGTTAGGAGGTTATAAATAGGAAGTCTTCTGAAGATGATAATGTTTCTTGCATAAGATTGGGAGGTAGATGTCATTGTTTAGTTTGGCTTCTTTTTCTTTCACGTCATGTAGTCCCCATTAAAAGCGGAGCCAGAGAGTCTTTGGACTTTCAGCAACTGCGTAACCGCTCCCCCAGTAATTGTCAAGCAGCAACATGCCAGTGAAATGATACTTTCCTCTGTCCGATTAAAAAGAAACTCGAATCACTATTCTGTTGTTGGGTTGAATTTATGACTACAGGGGTCAGCATCTGCTCTAAGCAGAAGTTGCAATACGAACTAGCCATGTGATAAATCCCTTGCTAACTCTTTTTATCAGAGAGCAAATACGTATCTAATCTTGTTCTCCATGCATATGTGTTGAAAGAAATGCTATCTTAAAGTCTTCTTAATATTAAAATAGTTTTAAGACAATAATAAGACTCCCTTAAAACAGGGTGTGCAGGCCTTCTTGCAACTTTATTGTATGAAGAAAATGTGAGGATTTAGAGGGTCCTTCAGACCCTCTGAGAAGTCTGGTTAGGAACAAGAGTAAAAAGGAGTTGAGTAAGAAGGGTAATGAAAAGCAAAACTTGAGTACTCAGAACACAGAAATGGGGAGAAAGAGGGGAAGTCATCCTCCCTTCCTGCCATTCCGCTTCATTCAGGTGATACTGTAACCTTCTAAAGCTGCTGGAGCTCTTCCAGCCTTCCCCTGGAGAGTAAGGGAGTGACAACGGTGTTTTGAGGAGGAGATGACCAAGAACTGTCAAGAGTGCTGTAGCTTGCGGCAGTGGTGATGGTTTAGCCCATGGTCAGAGCGCTGCATATGTGGTGGTGCATTGTGTCTTACACACAGTAGTAGGCAGTAAAAACGGTTATTTTCAATCTGATGTCTCTTGGCTGCACTGGCTAATTTTATGAGCACAGTTAATTGTCTTTGCTATTAAAATCCATCTCTGTGTATCACAAATGATGCAAATCAACTTTGTCCTTGAACAGAATGGCAGAGGTGCAGTGTCAGTGGATTGCAGAAATGTCCATGCAGGTAGAGCTCAGGTCTTTTGCTTGTTCAGAACATCTCCTGATACCTGATTTGTTCTCATTAAAAAGGGCTGAATTTACCTCAATTTACATTCTCACTGACTCAGAAAAGCTAGCAGAAATCTCGGGTGATAGAGGCTGCTTGGCATGCCATGCCTAGCACTTACTAATTTCGTGGGTATATCGTTAGGTGAGACTGCAATGCAGTCGGGCTGTGTGTGGTTGGTATCAGTTGTTCTGTAGGCTGATAAGCAGAGTATTATTCTTAGTACGGTCTTGTAACTTGCAGATATAAGTGCTTTTGTACATGCAGTCTCTGAATGGGTTATTTTCTGCTATCTCATTGTAATGAAAAAAAAAGATTAAAGGTCCTGTGGCTTTGGCCTGATCTGTTTTATACAGGTACGTGATCAGGTATATGCAAAAAACATGTCATGCAAACAGTATGATCCCAGGTTGCTTTGTTCTGGGCTAATTATGTTGTTTTGACCCATGGTTCCTGTACTTGTGCGTAACTACTAGTATGTATGTGTTATAGTTGTCTTTCTGTGTGTTAGTTGTGGTTGTAAGCAGTCGGTAATTAGGCAATTTCTGGTGAAGTATTTTATAGTCAAAATAAGAAAATTATCAAACTGTCCGTGTTTTTATTTTCATTTTTGACATTAAGAATATAAAAGGTTTAGCTGGGTCAGACCAAGGACAACCTTTTTATTTTAGCAGACCTTTTTCATTTTCATTTTCTCAATTAAAAAAACCCAACCTCTTGGATTTCTGGTTGTAACTCTTAATTTTAACAAGCCATTTAAATTAGAAAGACTTACTTGTAAAACCTAGAAGCAGCCAGTGCAATTGTAAAACTGTATTAAAGAATATATGGATACACCTGTGGCATTCATATAGGCAAGAATATGTGTTTACAAAACAAACATGTTTACACACCAACACTGGGAACATTCTCAGGGTGTGCTTAACCACAAGGTATAAATTTACAGTTTACAAATGATAATCTGTCACCATTGGGTGTTCTGCAGCTTTGCTTGCATCTTGGCAACAAGGTTTGTGACACTAGTAGTTTGAGGTATTTAACACATGTATGTATTTATTTCTTATTGCTACTTCAGACAGATGCAGGGAAGCGTTCTCACATGTATCTGGTAGTGGAGTGCCAGTCTAGAGAACAAAAGTTGTCTTTTCAAAAACATTGTTGGTGTACCCTGGGTAAATGAGCATGTAATAATCCATCAGCTGTGGCTTTTATTTGACAATTAGGACTAAATAAAAAAATCCACCTGGTTTTATGCTTTTCTACTTCAATGACCCTCAAGTGTCATGAAACACTAATTCTTACTGACATTTTTTCTTTTATGATGGACATTGGTGCCCGGTGTTATTTCTAAGTTGAATCTGGCTTATTGTTTTGTACAGCAAATTGCTTAAGCAAGTCATATCCCACTAAACCTTAGTGATGAGTCATTTTTGTCAATGAAACTGAAAGCGAGGGGTAGTTGGAGAGTTTCCAAAAAATTATGTTGTGATATTTTGAATGTTTCTTTCTTGGTTGAGGAGAAGGAAAAGTTTGAGTAAGGCAACCCATGGCTTCCTAGATACAGGCCTCCCCTCTGCCCCTTCCTCTCACCACCCTTGCAACACTTTTGCCAAGACTTGATTTCTTTAGCATTGTTTTCTACACGGAGAGAAGGAAGAGTACTGCTAGTGTCTTTGCCTGAGCGGCCCACAGCTCTGCAATTCCATCACGGGGGATCTCATTTCCATATTGAACATGTCAAATGACAATGACTCTGTCTTGCCTTTAGGTTGTCTCAGTGCTTAATTACCCCCACTTTAAATGTATGCATTTATTCTGGACTGACTTTACCTAACTTTGGCTTCAAGCCATTTAGCTTTGTGTTTCTTTTCTGCTAAAATACAAATCACTACTGTCTTCCTGTTTTAACAAAAACGTCAAGTGGGACTAGGACCCATGCTTTCCAAAAGTCTAAGGATATGATGTTGTATTTGGTTTGTGACAGGACTTCTGACTGAATCAAGGAATACACCTGCAGTATTTGGTGCCATTTCTGTGACGTTGCGTGACTGGTACTTGTGGTGCTAACACCCTTTAACTCTTCCACATCTACTGCTTTGGTCTGCACTGATGTCAGCTTAATCCATCCATATCTCAGGTCATTCCATTAGCCCTTTAAAAATATTATGACAATATTAATATTTTGTAGTTACCTGAGGCTTCCCCAAGTTTCAGTAGCTTGAATAATCTCTTCAATAATCTTTGTATTCGACCGAGTGGAGAGCTAGAGTCATTTAGATAATAACCTCTGATTATTTTTTCCTCTCCATTGTATTGCTTCAGAAAAGTGCCAATCTCTGTTCATTTCACTCTGCTTTAAGTCTAGAGCTGAAACAGATGCTCATTTTCATTTTAATAATAAATGAAAACCATAGAGTCCTCTGGACAGATATTTCCCAGCGAGACAAATACACTGCTTGCAATTTGTAAAAAGCACTTTATTTTTTTTTTAATCTGGATTGTGATTTGAATTAACCTGACAACTGTCCAATTGTGCATGCATATATACAAGTCAATTTTGTTTCATGATGTCTTACTTCCCAGGCTAAGAACAGCGTATCAGTAGAGCAATTAGAAACTGTAGGAGATCTCTTTTTTCATAGAAACATTGCACTCTACAGCAGTGAGTGGTACTCTGTTGAAACACTTCCTATTACTGTATTTACTTATTTAGTGCCAAGTGTTATAGAAGAAGATTACTTGAAAAGTCTGTAGTTTTTCTGGTGTGACACAGAGATGGTCAAGCTGATGCCTTGCATTTAGTGGAGATTTGCTGGGTATTAACAGTATTCTACTAAGTAGTATTCTCTTACCCAAGAAGGCACAAATGCTTTGGAGAATGACTCAGTCGTATCTTCCCTCATTCCCTGAAGAACTGGGAAGATGGCTGTGCTTTTGAAGAAAGCTCATTTAGATGACATGGCAAAGTTTGATGAATTCTTCGTTACTTCAGATTTAGTTTTTTTAAGTTCACATAACTTGTCTCACTTATGACAGCTTTAATATGCGAGAATGCTAGAAATAACACGTTCAGCTCAGGGGAAGGGAGGAAGGAAAGGAAATAAACTACATAATGCATCATTCAGTCTCTTAAGACAATTAAGGTGTGGCACAGGAAGATGTTGAAAGGATCCCTGTCCGGTTCTGCTTTGATGTGTTAACTTTATATTCTAAATATTACAAGAAATTATGCTCTAGCTTCACAGGCATATGCACAAGAGATTGCTGTGACCTGCCAGGGAGTGAGCTTATCGGCGACATGCTTGTGCAGGGAGTGTGTTTCAGCAGCACTGCAAGCTGGTGAAGCAAAGAAGGGCAAGCAAAGCAATCCAAGCACCAGGGCTTGTCCTACAAGTCTGCCTGTGTGCATTAGCAACATGATAAAGTAAATGCAATTCTGCGAGACTTCTTCAGTGGAAACCCAGTCCAACAACTGTCAAGAAGAAGAGCAGCTTACTTTTAAAAATTGAAGTTTGTATTTACACAGTCACAAAACTTTAGTGGGATATTTCCTGGCCTAATACCACTGAAATGCGTATTTTGCTTTCCTATCTATCATGACTGCCCAGTAAAGGAAGAGCCCCTTCAGTTTACTGTCTCAGTGACACCACCCAGGCAGTTCTCTCCCATATTCTTCATTCTGGATAGTAATGCTAGAAAAACTGGGCAGGGAAGGAATGATTTACCCAAACCATAAAATTGAATCAAATCCAGCTTATGTTTGCAATGTTTTTTGTTGTGTAGTTTTTATTCATTGATTTTATTCAAGGGGAAGTACGTGATCATGGAAGCTTGGATGCCTCTCTCTCTTTCACTAAATAGAATGATGTATTTCTACAAAGAATATCAAATTTTATCAAATTAAAATTTTCTTTGTTTCACTGCCCACCCACACAAATGCTTTCAGAGTTAACCTTTCAGTAAGAAAACTGAGCTTTGCTTTCAGAGGTGACAAATCTTGTTCTTGTTATTTAGAATCATCTGTCTGATGAAAACTTGAGTGGTGAAAAGCGAAGTTTCTGTCAGTAACAATTCATTACTGGGCAATTGTTTCAGACTGGCATTTCAACAGTTTGATCATTAATTTTGGAATGTACTTGCTAGATGTTTGCTGTTTACAGTGGTCTGCAGTCTTCACACTGTGCTTCTTATGTTAAATATAATAATGTAAGAATTGCAATAAGTACCTCTTACAGATGAGCATAAAAAGATCTTGCCACTTACATGCTTTATCTTAAAAGGCACCATGCCAAAATTTGTGAGAAGACGACCTCAGTATCTTGATTATACTGAAGTTTGGAGCAAATCTCATTAAAAGTTTTGGCTCTGACTCTGCTCAGTTAGGAGCATATGACCTCTTCTTTATGGTTATTACCTATGTCTTCAGTGTCTGTAAATTTATTTTGTTTTCTAAGCTATAAACTGTCAAAAAAATTTAGTGTTCTTCTATGACTCAGAAGATAATCTGGGAAAAAAACCAAACCCAAACCAAACTGAAAAACTCTCAATTTTTGGTTTATGCAAGGGTCATTCCACCTCAGACTTTATCTCTGCTTAATTCAGCTTGCCAAAATGCCTTGAGAAGAATATCGCAGCATCAATTTATTGCAAATGCATTTTATTCCTGTAAAGGCTTCAGCCTACAATTTCTTTCTCTTTCCATCTTGAGCATCCCAATATCCAAAGGTGATTCTAGCCTCCAGTTCATATGCAGGTGGAGTTTTAGCTCTTTGTCTTCAGGTCTGTAACCCTTTTCATCTCATGTTTCTTTACCTTTTCTGTTGACAGCTGAGTGACTTGGTGAACTGGAGATGCAACTCCACAGGTAACACATGCTGGCTGAACCATATGCTCGGTGTGGTTTTGTATCTGAGGATTCACTACGCTGTTGTTTTTATCCTTGCTCAATGCCAGCATCATCCCCCCCTGCCCCTCCAGATACACTGCCTAACATATTAGTTTATTTAGACATTCACTAGAGGTTTCTTTGGTCTTCCTTATGCAATATTCAATTGCCAGCAGTGGGTGTAACTGCCAGTGTTGACAGCTAGTTTTATTTGCAAATGTAGACTGCTCCCTTAGGCACAATTCCTTTGTTAATGATGTTTCCAAGCCATACGGAATTATGCAAGAGGCATGAGAGTAACTACTGTCTTATGTCATATTTTAATCCTTTTTCTAATTATCATTTGTCCTTATATATGTTTTCAGAACTCAGATCTTTGCACTTACCTGTACACTGAGCTTACTGTAAGCAGATAAAGTTTGCATCTGTTTCATCAAATGCAAAAAGACCAATGAATATAAAACAAGCAGATTTTGCGCTGCACTTCAATGCCTCCATGCAGGAAGACAGAATCTTAGTAAGCAATGCTTGTGATAATAAATGGAGCATTCATTTCTGAGCAGTCTTTTAAAGTTAAAAAAAAATACATCTTATTGAGTATAAATATTCTTTTAAGACATCATGGGTAAAAAAAGAGTTAATCTACCTGTGCAGAATGTGCTGTTGTTTATATTGCTCTTCTGTCAAAAGAGAATGAATGGATTTACCCCTGTCTTTATGCTTCACGCTAGCAGTAAAGCTAACTAAATTGTAGGAGGAAACATATGTGCCTGTCATATGCAGCATAGTATTACTAGGTGTATTTATTTGTACTATGAACATTTACGATCATCCGCTGAGCCATCAAGGACTACCTTCTGTCACATGAAGCGCAGAATTTCTCTGAGTGAAGAAATGATCTGAAGTGACCATCGCTGTATTCCTGGGACGCGAAACAACCTGTGAAATTCATGTAACTGCAGAAGCTTGCCCAGCTATAACATCCTCAGCTTCCTCTGAAATAGGAGGGGCTTAGCAAAAAAGAGAATAAGATTTCTGTCAGTTTTAACAGTAGAACTGATCACTAAATAAAGTAATGTGGTTATTTTCCACCATCTTGACTGCAAATAAATTTGAAGTATTTGACGTGCCCGCTTAAACCATACAACTCCTCTGAAGCAAACACAGGACACCTCTTTCCAAGGGCAGAAGCTGCAGTGGCCTATTTTTGGCTCTAAACATAAGCAGCTGTAGTTCCACTGAAATTAGAGAAGTTATGTTGCTTTGTACAAAGGTTCAATTTGATTCCCAGGTTGGGTTTAAATTTTTCAAAAACTGTGAAGCTGCATTTCTTCTGTGACATTTCCAGCTCAATAGTAAACAGCCTTACTCACAGCGAATAGGAGAAAAAATAAGAGTAATGTTTTTTTCCACCAGTAAAATTCACATACTGTCAGGTTGGCTTTTTTTCCCTGCATGTTCCAATCTCAGGAATACTTTGACGTAATGGCTTCACATATCCACCACTTCTCTTACAACAAGGAGTGCCTAGTTTTTACCAAAGCCTGAGGATGGGCCTGCATTTGAGGATTAATAAGGCTGTGTTGAGCTTTGTGCTGATGTGGATGCACTAGTACTTGAACGAGGCAGTTTAAAACTGGCAGGGGTATCTTTACAATGTGACTGAAGCTTGGAGGTACATGAAGCAGTATGTAGGCTTAGCTTTGAAACTCCTTTCTTAAACAAAAGCCTATGCTCAGCTTTAATTATTGAGCTCTTAGTTCTCCTCCCTGATACTCTCTCCTACCATTAAGAGACCAGACTGGTTTTCATGGAGAACTTTCCATGGCATGTTTATGCCCATGATACTTTATTGCTTAAGGCTGACAAACAATAGCGTTGCTACAGTGCAGGACAGTCTCTGTTTTTCCTTTCAGTAGCCCAAGCCTTTTTTTTTTCCTTCCCAAACTTTCTCCAGATTCCACATGTGGCTACTCAGGAGAATGGCATTGCTCTCTCAAGCATGCTTGGAGGAAATATGTGAATTTAGATGTCAGAATGTACGAGTTGTGAGAGACTGAGAGCTGAACAAGTATCTTGAGACCTGTGTCATTTTTGATGCCTTGCCTTGCACACAAAAGGGCTGTGATTCTCATTTGTCTGTCTGATGGTGAGTTCTCCAGAGGGAATGTCTGTCTCCGACAGAAAAAAGAATTGAGAACTTCTTCATCCTGTAACTGACCCTGCCACTGCCATGCTGATCAAGCAAAAAATTCTTTTCTCACCTACCCTGCTTCTGTGCTAGTGAAAATCCATTTATTTCAGAGAAGGAATTTTTTATTTAAATCCGTACCTTTAAGAAACAAGTCAAACTTGTCAGCCCTGTGATTCAGTTTACTCATCTGTAAAACTGACAACATGTTTCATCCTTAGCTGAGGAGTGTGGGTGGAGTGGAGTTATTTGTAATGTAAGTGAAAGAAAAAATAGTTCGTGCAAAGAATGATTGTTTCTGAAATACTAGTTATTAAATATATTCCAGTTTGAATAAAACCCTTGGTATGTCATAAGGCTTTGTTTCAATGACTAATACATTTTTATGGACATTCCAACTTTGAACCCTCCTATCAAGTTACTGGCCCTGCAGCAATGTCCGTAAGTCTGTTACAGGAATATTATGTTGCTTATATAAATGGTGTCAAAACCAGGTGGATATTCTGTGTTTGCTAATTGTGTTGGACTCCAGTGCCAGCATTTGGTAGTCCAGTGATATTACTCAGTGGAATTTCACTGGTTTTGCCAGCATAAGCTTTTTTCCCCTCGTATCTTTTGCACGTCTTAGTGGTGTTACTGTACTTGTAGCTTTGTGTGGTATAGTCCTGTCCCTGTAGATACCAAGTGTGAGATTAGTCACTGGTTTACCACTACAGCCAGGCTGACATCATGCCCATATTGTTTTGGAAACAATTAGGTCATTGGTATGTTTTGCTAATTTAGCTGATGCCTTGGTTGTAAGTGTCTGCCGTATTTGTTGCTGTATGGAACATAGTACAAGATTGTGCCGTGTTCTTAGGCAGGACATGAGTCACTGTGAAAGTAGCTTTTTTTATTGTCTTCTCTGGAAGTTCAGTGTATGTTCCTGAGTCAGCCTCTCAGTATGCTAGTCTTCTGTATTTGGAAGTTGGATCTTCCTGATATGACTGTACTTACTTGTTTGCAGCCTTCTTTCTAACTCCGTACATCAGTGGGTATCAGGATATGATAGATGCATTGACTATGAAATGATCTTTGTGCCATTGCTGTAGAGCAAACTAAATTGCAAAAGCAATTATTATGAGTTGTGATTTACAGTGTAGCGGTGCTTCCCCTTTCTTACCTGTTCGTCAGACTTCCCAATGGCAATCAAGTGCCTTATATGCATATCTGCATATCTTTTGAAAATGAAGCATTTCTATTCTTTACCTGTACAACAGTAAAGAATAGAGATTCTAGATGAGTTCAAGATCCAACAGTGCTCAGTGTTTTGCATATGCATATTGAGTATTTTCCCTGCAGAACTTGGTCTATATAGACTTGCCAAAAAGGAGATTTATTCATAGTCAAATTGGAAATTTGTAGCAAAGCTGGAGGCTGTACAGCTAGTTCTCACTGTTGACAGTAGTACCTAATGCCCCATCTCTTACAATAGCTATAAAATCCATTTAGCAAGAAAATATCTTTAAAAGCTTTTGGTTGGAGTTTTTTGTATGTGTTCTCTGTGAACCTGCAAATATATTCTCACTATAACAGATTATGTCCTGAGATTATGAAGCCCATCATTTTCAAGAAAAGCAAAACACACATTTGTTAGGACAAGTATACCTTTTTAAAATTTGTTGTCTTGATGCGCTTAGGTGGACTAGATAACCTCTAAAGTTTCTTTCCAGATGCATTTTCTGTGATTCTTTTGATTTTGCAGCACTTGTGACCACTAAGTGATAGTTTCTAATAGAGGAAACTTTTGCAAGTCAAAGTTCTGTGAGAAAGGGTGGTCTCAGTATTTGAACTGTTTCTTAAGATGACGTAGCTTGGTCTAGAATTATCATTAAATTCATCACACAAACCTCGCTTACATCAATGAAAAGAATTCCTCACACCAAAGTGAAAATAACATCATCTCAACACAGATGAAGGAGTTTCAAATCAGTGCAGATACTTCTGGGTTAGCACTTGCATTGTGTCCCCTTAGGAGTGATGTTCTGCCTCGTAAAGTGATCCAAAGTTAAAACTAGAGGACAGATTCTTCTGCACAGTAACACTGCTATGTGGATACCTAGAGCTAATAACCAATTTAAATAAAAAACTATCCAGTATTTCCCTAGGCTATTATTATGTTAAAATTTTGATTGACTCCCTTTGAAGCTATTTTTGTAAATTTTTAATTGTAACTAGCACTTAGTTATGGAGCAAAGATTTGCAAGGAAGCTGAATCCCTTGGGTAGTAATATCTGCTAAGGTCATTCAGGTGGGTTTGAAGAACATAATAAAAGATGCAGTATGAAATTTGAAAGCTTTCTCAACAAAATATCAATTACATTATAGTGTGCCTGACTGAAATCCAGGTGTGCCTCCGCCTGCATCCCCGAAGGGCTCCGTCTGGTAGCCGTCTCAGAGTGCAGGCTGAGAAGTTTTTGCTCTTTAGTAAGCGCAGTTGCTACGTCCTCTCGCGGAGTGGCTGAGGTGTGGGTGGAGGGTGCCTTCCTCTGGGAACGCCAATGGAGAGCATCCCACCAGCTGAAACTGCAGGGTAGGAAATCTCTGCTTCCATTGCAAGAATATAATGGAAAATGAGCTCCAGTGGACAAGTTTGGATTTCTTAGTTGGCAACAATTTTTTATTTTGGCAGTTTTTTTTTACCTTATGGCCAACTTCAGCTTGCCTTTTTGGTGGTAAAGCCAATGCAATAATACTCTCTGTCCTTTAAAAACCACCTGTATGGATAGACAGGCCTGCCTGGAAGAGGAAAAATTGCAAGGTGGGACTTGTATTTCCTGGGCAGTATCACTTGAAGGTTTTTGATGTACTAAGCTTCCCAAGTAAAATGTTCTGTTTTGCTTCTAATGCATTTTAGTTGTGACAACTCCTCTTTTAAACAGTGCAAAGAGTTCAAATACTACCGTATTCATGAAGCAAATTATACTTCTCTGACTGCTTGCAGAGTAGAAATATTAATGGGTGCATTTCTTGTGCCTGTGGCTAAACTGCTGAGTGAGTAACATCTGCCCCTTTTTGAAGTGTCTGCTGGAACTTGACAAACTGTTACTTGAGCGAGTCCTAGAAATGACAGAATCCACAGTTTCACATACACCTGTTTGTTCCTAACATCTGAAAAGAGAGCACAGAGCATAGATGCTTAAGAAGGTGCTCAGAAGTGAAGACCAAAAGCTGTGTTTTGGACCAAAGTGAAGGATGTTAGCGTACAAAGCCCTAAAATACAGCTCTGTTCTGGGAAGCGATGGAGCAAGTTGCATGAGACCTCTTCTTTGGAGTCCTAGGCTTAAATCTGGCGAAGAGTCACACCTGTGCTCCACTCTGGGTATTGCAGGCAGCGCTATGGACATCAGTAGGATTAATCACACCATGTGCATGTACAGATCTGTGTAAATCTTTGCAGAATTGGTCAGTGACCTCCGTTTCAACTTTACATGCCTTATAACTGCAAAATTTTTCTTTTGCAAGTGTTGGCTACGTAGAACCTCATTGATTTGGGAGTCAAACTGCATGTCTGTTTGGTTTTTTTTCATTTGAAGGATCATAAGAAGCTCTCATTAATCCTTTATTTACACATTTATAAAGCCATTGCCTCCTGGGAGAAAGCCAAGGGGAATTGAGGAAGGGGTGACAGCAGATCACAAGAAGTAGTGGAGGTTAGCTCCCTCTGAGATAGCTCTATAAGATTTAGGTAAGTAAAAGTTAGGAAAAACGTGTTTCTGTGTTTTCTTATTTAAATCAGTGTATTAAAAAGTTGTTTGCAAAGTCCTCTTTGCTCCTACCTAATTCTCTGTGTGTAGATTTCTGCAGTATCCATAAGCCTTTTCTCCGGTGATTGCAGGAGTTTTGGCTACCTATTCAGAGTGTGTTCAGAAAGGCTCTCTTCAGTCATAGCTTCTACTTGATTTTAACATGTGATCCTCTTCTGGAAAGTAGAAGTAGAAATGGAGTTGTTTTATTAAATTTTACCTGTTGACTTACTGAAAATGTTTGAGACAAATAAAAATTTGCATTTACTCTCCTTCCTGTTTTTATACTTGAAAGGAAAATGTACTGTGCTTTTCTTTCTAGGTATTTATTTCTCTGCTTGTAAATGCTGGGACTTTGTATTTTCCTACTCCACCCTTCTTTAAGTAGTTGTGTTTGAGGTTTGGGGTTTTGTTTGGGATTTTTATTTTTTCCCAAAACATGTTTGACTGTCAAATAAGTATAGTATCCTCTTGCCTCTGGCTCTTTTCTGGGGAGTTGAAGGTTGTTTGGGTCAACAGTGCTGGTCAGAAGTAGAATTAGGAAAATGCTGGAGAGAGGTCGTTGAAGGTTGTATGTAAATGAGAGATCCCTTAAGGAAGAGCACTTTCATGACAGGAAGGAGTTTGGATTTTACTTGCATTCAAACTCCTGCCGTTACTGAGGAAATAACATTTTTTCTAAGACTATGGGCTACTACTTTGGATTTAAAGAGGTTCATTGCACATCGTGCTGTGGACAATGCCTGCTGTTTGACACTTTGCATCATCCAAAGTAGAAGAATGCAGCTGGCTGAAGGTGTAGGTAAGCAATGGGAATCCATTCAGACAGCCCTTCAGCTCAGTGCTGAACACCAAATTCTCCGGTAGTGGCCCTCCGGTTTAGAAGGAAAAGGTGAATTACAGGTTCCTGCAGAGCCCGCTGTGGCTTGGCAGGGTATGGAAGCAAGGAGAGTGGGGAGAGAAGAGCAACCACAACCGGGTATCCCTCTGCAAGTCATGGGTTTATTTCAAGATTAAATTGAAGGTCACAGTCTTCAAAGCAAGTTAAAATAAGCAAGTAAAAAGCAAACAAAAATCCCTGCCACCACCTTCTTTAGAAACTGGTGTTTATATTATAGAGAGAATAGCTGACTCAGAAGCGTAAAATACGTCTCTTAATAAAACTGAGACTGGAGCCTCTGACTTTTTTATTTTTGCGAGTGATTTTTGGAGAAAGCCCATGGCCTTACTTCGCCCTCTTCAGCATATGAGGCTCTGGGACATAGGGGGAAATGTTTGCACAAGCCAAACTTTGGGAACTGCTGGCCGTTGTGGATCGGCTTCCACTGCAGTGTTTGTTCCTGAGTGTTCTGCTACTGATACCCATGCCGTGGGAAGCACCAGAATATTTACGGGCCAAATCTTGTAAAATCTGAGCCCTCTGATAGCTGAGGGGGTTTTGTCTTTTCTGTGGCTGGTTAATTGCTCAGAATCCACTCTTCTGAAGGGAGGAGAGACCTAAAACTGCTGACGGGTTAGACTATTGTCCTAAAAGTTGTCAGGCTGGTGTGGTTTATTACTTAAAATCCTCTTCTTTAAACTTCTGGTTTTAATCTTATTATTGTAGCACATAAAGCAGGGCAAAGAAACTGTTGTTTGGCTAGTGCTCAGGCAAGATGCGGGAATAGAAAGGACACATAGTTGTAAAGTTATTTAGGAACCAGCTTTGATAATTCAGTACTTTTAAAAATCCTTTTGGTCAGGTGGTGTGTTTTTCTTATTTCCCAGCTGGATTCAAAAGATGCTTGGAAAAAAGTAGCCTTGGGAGACAAAACCAGTGGTGACGCGATCCCGAGTGCTGCTCTTGCCCGTTAGTACCACCAGCAGCGATGTAGGGATGTGAAAGGCGGTTTCAGGGATGGGCAGGAGGGCCGGCAAGGTTCTTACCTTTGCTGTTTATGATGTCTTGCCTGAGAGTATTTTTCTATTGAAGAGTTATCAAAGTTCAGTGCTGCAGAAAAGGTATGTCTGAGAGAGAAAGCGGGATTTTCACAACTCTCACATCCATTTTGTGATGTTTTGGAGAGCCTTTAGCTGTGTCCAACAGATCATTTTCTTTCTCTGCTGACTCATCTCCCACCAGCTGTGTCTCCTTCTTGAATATATGAGGATGAAGGTATTTTCTGGAGAAATTTGCAAGTAAAATACTTTTTACTAGTAGCTTTTAAATGTTGTATTTGCTATAGAAAGTGCTGCTTTCTTCTTTGTGATTAAATCCAATTAATTAACTTCCTATAAAAGGAGGAGCACACTGATCTTTGTAGGGAGAATGAAGACGGTAAGACAGAGTTAATCTGAGAAAGTAAAGGATAATATTTACTTGCAGTCATAGTAACCATCACTGGGACACTCTTGTTTCAGCAGCTCTGTGACAAACACCGTCTCTGGGAATAAATGGTTTTTATTCTGTAAGCAGCTCTTTTCTCTCTGAAACTGCACCGACCCAGTCCCTTGAGATAGCGTTAGGGTATTACAATGCCAGAGAAGCTATTTTTCAGGCAAAATTTGAAATCTAGATCTGCACAATGTATTTCAGTATTTTGATGCAAATGTCATTAGCGTGACATCATGGCTATGTCTTTAATTCCTTGAGAGTTTCAGCTGGCTACCTTGAATTTCTTTTCACCTTTACCTAATTTTGCTAGAAGAGTCGATTTTCCTCTTTTGCAGTGTAACAGTGCAATACTTCTCTTGATGGCGAGCATCCTTGCAGAGCTGGTAAATACTGGAGTGTAAACTGGCTGATTGAGAAGGCTGAGATGCTCAGATGGCAAAGTAGGCTAAGGGCAGTATTTCCACCTGTACCGACTGTTGTTAAGCACGTGGAATTGATTTTTAGATCGTACGTTTTTACATATGCACATATGTATGTGTATACATACATATGTGTATATATGCATTTTTTTTTTATCGGATAGACCTTTCCCCACCCCTAAATCTCAAACCTTGCCTGTGAAATTAATGGTATTGATGAAATATTTTATTAGACTTTATTTATTGAGGTCCAAGCATGCAAAGCTTGGAAGAAATGTAGCCTTTGTGAAGTTTTTAAAGTATATGGAGGAAAATAGCTATAAACATGCTGAGTCATGTTGTGTTTTGATACATTTGTATAGGCTATGCAGACATCCTACAGTCTACATACTGGTGGAGGATGGAGGGAATCCCATGGCAGAGCTCCTGGAGTAAGCCCATGGACTGCTGCACTGCAGGATCTTCTCAGAGAGCCATCAATGCCCAAAGCCATCAGCTTCCCCAAGCAGTTCAAGACGCAGGAAACCAAACTACTTCGAACTTGTATGTTGCAATAAATCCTTCGTGAAAGATGAATCGCTTGAAATTTGGCAATCTGTGCGCATCCAAATGCACAAATGCGCTTGCAGATGTGACAATGGCTGGAGGTGCCCAGAGGCAAACCAGTCTGTTTGGGCTGCAGCAGCAGAGTCCCGCTGCTCTCAGGAAATGCAGCTGGTGGAGGCTCTCGGCAGAGGAGTCTGCAGCGGACTGGGACGCAGCAGCATGAGAGAAACCACACCCGACCCGAGGCACTGGGACAGGGTGAGCCACCAAAAATGCCTCTTTCTTATCTGTGGTCTTTTGGACAAACAGACATTGTATGAATCCATGGTTATCAGACAAAGGTGCTTTTAAGAGCATTGATGTAAAAATGAGGTCTTGGGTGGTCATTTATGGTTCAAGTAGCGGTTTATATATTTATTATAATTATACACAACCTTGACAATCTATATTGCCATTCAAAAATAAATTGAAGTATTGTCAATTTGCACATGATCTGTCACTAATAAGAATCCCCTTTACATACATAGTAAACATTTTGCATACTTAAAACACTGCATTGAATTCTAACACTCCCATCTCTTCCCTCCCCCCCTCCTGTGGAGATATGTTTAGACTATGTAAACAAACTTTTCCAACTATGCAACATTCAGGGACTACCACCTTTTTTTATTAATTTAATTAAACCATTTCAGCACTTTGTAGAGGTGGCCGGTGGGTATAGCTCTTAATTGCATTTTTGTTTAAAATGACTCTTCATAGATCGCATCGTGGTGATTCTTGTTTTTCATTGCTTGATATATTTACTTCTGACCAGGAAAGACAGGAAATGGGGTTTAATACCAGTATCAGGTAAGTCACATGAGCGCATTCCTGGTTTAGTATTCTGCAGTCCTAATAGTCACATTTAATTGTTTTCACTGTTATCTACATGTGTAATTAAGTGGCTGAAGACTTCAGATTTCAACTGTGGAGAATTAAGAATTCAGCTAAGAGTTGGCCACCACCCACTTTCTCTAGCTATTACGAGTTTGTATTTGTACTCCAAATGTTATCTTGGGAGTTGGAGTTAAAATTTATGAGGGATTACCTGCCTTTTGTTAAGCAACATGGTTTTTACTACCTCTTTTGACAGAGAGCTTGTGTCTTCTGGTGCCTGAAAGACTAGAAAACTTAGAATAACAAAAAAAGTTTCAGAGGCAACATAATATTCTTCCATCCTGTTAAAGAAAACTCACAGCTAGTGGTAGCTAATGTAAGCATCCTTAGAGCATGTGGACACTATACTGACCTACAACTGAAGTTTGGGCATCTGGGCTTCAGTTTTGAAGGGTTCACACAAGTCAGCATGTGAGAAGGATTACAGTGTGGTAACACAAAAATGAAAGTCCTGTTTTGAGCAATGAGGTTCGTGACAACACTAATCTATGCGCATTGAATTTAGCTTCTTTTCCAGCAATTGCCATGTTAAGTGAAAGGCATGGATAACCAGAGCATTGAGAGGTGTATATATTCCAAAGTTTGTTAAGGCTGTAAAGTTCTTGCACTAGTGTCAAAACACATTTTGGAAGAAAAGTCTCTTGTCAGCTCCCTGCTCGTTTCCTCAAATTACTCTTAAAACGTAATTCTTACAGGGAAAAACGCCACCTAAATATGGAGTATTGAGAACACTTAGCAACAGGAAGAATCTGTAGCAGAGAGTAGAGTTCAGCGCACTGAGATGTTTCAAAAAAAAAAACCTGAATAATTTCAAATGCTGAAGATACAAAGGAATCTCATCAACGGTTTGGATGCTTTGGATGAAGAGCTTTCACTTTGAAGCGGAAGAACCAAACACTTCACGCTGCGCTGCCCAGCAGTGGTACCCTGCGGATGCCCGAAGGCAGACAGAACGCTGTGGTTGCAGGCCTGTGGCTTCCTAAGGAGCAGCACAGGACCTGCAGCTCCCCTCCGGAGACAAGGACACCTGCCCCCTCCTCTGCTGATAATACAGGTTAGGGGCTTCACCCAAACGGCTTGGGGGATACTTGGAGGATTTGGGATCCCACTGCCTACAGTTCAGTTTTGCAAGCATGCCCCAGAGGCAGTATTTAAACAGTGAAAGAAGAACACTGCCAGCAGCAAACAAGGGAGAGGATTCTTCATTCAAATTCAGACACGCATTCAAATTCAGACCAAACAACTCAGCCAGCTGCAGTGGGTTATTTCATGACATAGCACCCTTGTCAGTTTAAATAAAGAGTATAAAGGTTTAAGTTAAAGGAATTGTTAACAAAAATCTTTGTGTTACATCTGAACAAAGTTCAAAGAAAATCCTGAAGTTTAAACTACTGTAATAAACGATGTGGAAAGGAAGCTGTGACTCAAGTTATAAAACAGGAAGTAGCAACTTAGTTTAGTAAAGCAAATTAATTTTAAAGCCATTTCTTGAGCAAGTCCATTAATGCTCAAGCCAGGAGAGAATCACTCCTCTTTAAAGGAAAGAAGGAAGATGTTATTGGTAAAATAAACTATTTGCGCCACTTTGTAACTAAACTTTTTATATGAAGTTGTAGATTGTGACTAACAAAACTTGTTTTTTAAAAAAACCAAAACTCTACTGCCTTTACAAAGATAGTGTTGCTTCCTGTTTTTGTGGGATGGAGGGAACATTTTCAAACATTAGAAATGTATCTTGCCCTGAACAGAAAGTCTCAAGCAAGACATTAGCAACAAATACCTGCTTCTAAAATAAAAAAGATGCAGAGTAGCATACTAGTGTTGGTTCCCTAACAAAACTTGTTATTTTATGTTGCAAGATACTCATTCTGGTGCTGTCAGGGTAGCCACAGGGTAACTTGCTTGAGTCTGACACACAAAACCTCATCTTCAAGCTCAACATAGCTTATATCAGGACTTCAGAACCTTAAATCTGCATCCTCGTAAAACCTCCCAACAGAAAACCAATTACATATTAACTACTCACACATTAATACAACACTCACTGTGAGAACAGTTTTGCCCTTCCAAATGGGATTCTTAATGTGTACATCAGCAACCAGTTGCTACCAGCAGGCTGTGGGTGGCATTCCTCTCCACCAGGGATCTAGAGATGGAGCGGATGCACAGCAAAACCCACCCTATTCTAGTAAGAAAACGTTACTGCAATTGCTTGTCTTAAAAGCAGATGTGGTTAAGCTTGCTGTAGAATTATTCCAGCCTTTATAAGAATTGCCTCCAACATTTGTAATGCAGTATTAAGCATACGATGGCCATGAGCAGAAGCCTTTCTGTTCTTACACATGACCTTCTAGCTACTGGAGACCTTACACTGGCGATTTCCTCTGTTTGAGCTCTTCTGCCAGGTATCAGGAATCTACTAGACAAATTAATGTATAGGTGGGTTGTAGGAAGCCAAACTGAAGAATGCTACTCATTACACTGCTGTGGTAAAGCCATTAAGATATACACGATGTTAAAGCCTACAGGACCAAAGCTAGCTCAGTCATGCACTGACTTAAACTTAGGACAACGGACATGGAAGGACAATCACCCCCTCAGTGCCCAACATGTGTGAATACAGTGGCAGAATTCAAGACTCAGGTTGCAGAGTAGTTGCACCTCTCTTCAAGGTCACTCAGGTTTTGTTCAAGGGCTTTAAATATGTAAACTCAAGGTGCCAGACCATCCACCATCCATTGTAGAGGAGGAACAGTAGAGCAAAGTACATGCATCTCAGTCACTTGCCGTCAGTCAAGTCATGAAGATACAATTCTAGCACTTGGGCTAGTTTAGCAGGTTTATATATGATTGTAAATGATGCTTCCTTTTTCTGTGAAGGTAACTGAGAGTGTAGTTCACCTGTACCACCTCTAGCTCAGGTCACAGACTACTCTGTGTAACATCAACAGCGGTGGAACATGAGGGGCATGGTTGGAGATAAAATGGCTGCCAAAGCCAGGAACAAGAGCATGACCCTTCACTCCTTTTCAACAGCAACAAGCTTGTACAGGAGGGCTGCTGCCCGAATGCCCAATTAACACCTGGACACCTAAATGCATTTCTGCAGTGGAGTTAAGTCACTGAGGTGTTATGCTGCAACTCATCTCAAGTCTCTTATGCTGACATGACTAAGAAACCACTTCATAGTTAGAGTAGCCCATTCCTATTCTGGTAATAGGAGAGTTGTTTAAAGTCAAATGAAAAGTGACTTGCTCTAGCAAGTGCTACAGTACCTTGGCGACTGACAGAATCATTCAGAATATACAAACATACATTGGACCTTGACAATGTCTAAGATGTCTCTAACATGTATCAAAGAAAATAGTGACTCGGCTGTGTAATACATTATAGACACCTTCATTACATCAGCTAAATGACCAAAGATAACTGGTAAGCTACGCAAGTTCATCAAGCAGATTCCACCTTTGGGGTGGTAATATCCAGTTTCTAAGCTCTTTTGTTTAGATCCTTGACCAAAAGGTTTATGTGCTGAGTACCATGGCTTAAATAAGCTCTCAGGATTTCTTTGAAGTTTGCAACAAGGAGCATTTAAGCAACTTCAAAATCAGGGTGCTAATATCCAGCTCACACAGCACAGTTTATGTTGCTTCTCCTCCCCAGCACAAGCTAGGATCAAGATGTAGATTTCATTCAAAACAAAAGCAGTACAAATAGTAACATGTGCAGCAAGACATTTTCAAGGGGAAGCTATGCAGTAGTCCTTGTATATTCTACCCCTTCATACTATTATCATTAGCATCATCCTATCATAAGCACAGTATGTTATGTACAGCGATGTGCACCGAGGCCATTCGCTTGATTGCAGCACATGGCAGAGCCATTACGCTAGCATTTTATAACTAAGATTGTTAGTGGTATGGGAGTCTAAAAAATGTTTAAGCTTGTATTATTCAGTTTATATGAAAAAGACCATACAGTTCTCATGGTACATCAACAAGATGGACTGGTATGCCAACTAACCTCTATTTTAATATTTAAATTATAACAATACAATAACTAGAAAAGGTCAGTGCTTCAAGTGACAAGTTTTGCCACTTCAATTCCAATATTTTTCCAAAATAAAGATGCGATTAGATCTACACTTGAGCATCAGTAGTGCAATACAGTATCCTTTCCTGAATAAAGGAGCTGAGGTTTATCCACAATAAAAGCTTTAAATAAGGTAGATTGTTGCCATTTATATATCAATTCTGTATGTTTGATATAAAATATATTGGGAAAGCTTAAACTGACTTATAACAATCTACATTTGGCTAAAGCTCCACATAAGCAGCATCAGTGGAAATGAACATCAGAGGTGTACTTAACATAAAACACTTTCAAAACTACTCAGCAACAAATGACAGAAGGTTGGCTAAGAATAACTGAACATCTGAGGTGTGTACCAGACAAAAAGAATGGACCCTGTGGTTACTTGCACTATTTTAATTAAGTAAAAGAAATGCAAGATTTAGTCCACTTCCATTTCTCCAGGTGGTTTGGTCTGCTGAGAATTGTCCTTCGCTGGTTCAGGTTGTGATTCAGTACCGCTCTGTCCGTTCACTGGTCCATTGTGTTCACCATTAGCTTTTGACTGCCCATCATTGGGAGGTTCTATCTTCGGTTTGGGCTTGTATATAATAGGGTTACAGAAGCTATCCAATTCCTAGTTGTAACAGAAGCGAGACAGCAAGGTCATTTGGTGGCACGGTAATTCCACTAAACTAGAACATCTCAAAGTTGTTTCTGGTTCATAGTGACCTGGAATTTCATTTTCAAGGACTAGACTATTCTATCAAGTAGAGAAATTTAAAATAAAACCTTTCACTAGCTAAAGAGCTTCCAATGTGTTAAAACCCTATATTGTAATCCACCTTCTAGCAAGCCTGATGTTTTAACTCGGTATTTTAAAGAGAGGTACTGCTTCAAATCAAGAGCCAGTACTGAAGATCAAGAAACCTGCTGCACCCTCTGTATGGATCTTTTAAATAGCTTTAAAATCTCTGCAGATTTCATATTTAGCTCAACACAGAGGCCAAAATCTTGCTGAAAAAAAACTTATTAGAATGCAACAAGTACAATGAGTATTTTTTTTTTTACCTTAGATTTTGTCAGTATTTCTGCCACTTTGACAACTGGATCCTGAGTTAGACTTAGTTTGTTCTGGGCATTCATTTTGCTGTTCAACCAATTCATAGCCTCACTAATGTATTTTTCAACTTTTTCCATCTCAGCAGGATCTAGGTGATCATATTTTTCATCCTAAGTAGAGAAATATTTATATAATCAATTAATATACGCTTCTCATCCAATTAAGAATTTCATGGACACATAATGAAGTCAGATAACATTGCTACAACTGGGCAGTAGTAGTTTTTACCAAGCATTTAGTACGAAGAACGACTGTAGAACAAGACAGACTGGACATTATTTTTAGACATTTGAAATTTTGATTGTAAGTGCACACTGCTGAAGTGCAGGTTAGTAATGAAGTTGCAAGAAAAAAAAAAGCATCTGAGACTTACTGTATTTTGATTAACTAACCCCAAAAGCTAGTCTTGTAAGTTATAGAAACAATAGTTACAGCCATAACTTCAGATATCCACTTCAAGTGGTACAAGTCACCATAAAAAAAAGTGACTATGTTTAATTCATGTTCTCATGAAGAAATCATTTCTGCTAGCAATCCAGAGCAGTTTGCAAAGTTCTCAGGAGCAGAAATACAACAGCCATTTTAAAGCACCTTAACAAGTAATCCTATAGGATTTCTTTTTCAACACAGAAAGGCTACAGTCGAACTCAAACACCCATAATAGTTCACTCCTTAAATAGTTTGCTTCTACCTTATTTTTATATGCTTCGACTGCTTTCATAAGGAGCTGAATCTTCTTTCCCAGTTCATTCAAAACTTTTGGTCTTTCTTCATGTTCCATGTATCTTTCCTGAATAGGCTGTCCAAATTTCTGGAAACATAAGCACAAAGATGTTGACAAAACAGAAGTAGACTTCAGTCTGGTCTAAGAATAAAACGCAGCATTGGAAGGAAGGCTGCCCTTTAACTCATTTTCTCACCCATTCAAGTGCTTCATCTTTGCATTTTGCTTTAGTGCAACAACAACAAAAGCCCAAAAGTTTTAACACAGGAGTAGTACCTGTCCTTATTAGGCTTAGTATTTTGCACTTATTTTCGGCAAAATGAGCATTTGGAACAACACATTCGGAAGAGAAGGAAGATGGTTTACATGGATGGTTTAATTTTCAAGTAGTTCATCTGAAAACTTCCGGTTTTATCCATTGTCTTTTTTCCCCCCCTTGTCTTGAATACTGGTACCCAGGCAAGAAGGCAGTTGCCAGGATCTACACTGCTGTTTCCATCAGTTATCCCTCCCCCAAAAGGAAATCTGACTTGAGAGAACACAGTTGGAGCTCAAGAGCTAGAGACAATCTTATTATAGAGTAGCTAGTCATTCATCAGAATTCACATTTTCCCCATGAGATTATTAAAATCTGAAGTATTTAACTTTTTTTTGTCATTCCTAATCAAATGATACAGTGGAAGCTACTGTTAAAGCACTCTCTGGCCTTTATCCTCACATATTAGACCAAAAATTCAGTTTTATGATACAGCGATACAAGACCACTGAAAACGGGAAAACCAGAGCATCTATTCTGAAGTGTAGTTCTGGATACCTGGGAGAGCAGTCCAACTACTCAAAAGCCTCTTTCACATTGTAACAAGACTGACAGAAAATTCCCACAGCAATTAATTTTACTGTCACTAGTGACCACTTTGACTGTTTTCCAATTAGGAACACAACTGACATTAAAACAAACTGTATTTCTAGTTGTAAATAATACGTTCATAACAAAACTACATCAAGATACAACCTGAATGGTCGCACTTCGAAGTTAATGGATTTACAAAACTCACATATGGGTATGCACACACACCCCTCATTGAAGAGCTTTGCTTACCTAGCCATATGTATTTATATAAATGCCCCCACCCCCAAACACACACATGATTTTTCCAGAAAGTAACTTAAAACCTTACTCTTAATTCCTGAAGCTTATCCATGTATACTTGTTTTGGCTGGTCCTCTCCATCTTCATAAAGCCAGTTTTCTGTGTCCTCCAACATCAAGGTCAGCTTGTTTGAATCCTGTGAAGCAAGTTAGGGATGCTCTAGCTCAGAAGGGAACACGGCAAACGAGACTTCTCCCCCCAGCATGCAAAGAAAGCCCCCAACTCAAAAAAGACTGTTTCATCCATTTAAAATATTCAAAGTGATAGCAAAGAAAAATAATAATTAACAGGCTTCAAAGCCAAGATTTTACAGAATGGTAAGAGCGGCAGGACAGCCCTACTAGTCTGATTTTCAGGTGAAGTTTAAGGGAGTTACATAGCTTCAGGACTGATTTTATAAGGAAGCCTATGCATCTCAACATTCTTACATATTATCTTTACATGGGAAGTTCTGCTTCTCAGGTTCTTCGATAGCAGGACAGAACAACAGACAAATTTGGACAACTATATACATAGCTGAAGTTAAAATTGTTTTAGTTGGACTCTACTGGCTATAAACGAAGATTTTACCTTTAATTATTTAGAAATAAACATCTTATCTATCCACGTAACTTATGTAAGAGATTGTTTTGAAACTGGTATGGAAAAGAGCCTCACATCCTTGAGTTTATACTGGGAGGGCATCTGTACAACATTGCTGGGTTGATGACCAGGTAATCCAGAGAGAAGACCTTAAAACTGCTGCTGGATATTTGTTGTGTCAACAACTGGTTGCTTGTGTACTGGCCACTTTTGTTTAGATGGCTGTTACAGAGAAATGACTGTAGGACAAGTGTGCTTTCAATACTGCTTTTGCAAAAGCCCAGTGTACAGCTTCCTTCAACACCTTTACTTGGGACTTTTAAGTGGGGAAAGAATCATGTTTCTAAGTTAATGAAATTACACAATAAAACACAGAGCTACAGACGCTCCATTTCTGATCATTTTCATTTTATTCCTACCCACTCATGCCATTTCAGAGCTCGGGGTGATCTGTCCTGCTTTCCTACCCCCACCATAGAACTTTTATTTTCTGCCTGCATCCCAAATCTCTCCTTGCCGCTAAGAAACTTCCCAGACAAAGAACTCTGCATGCTTGCATGTCAAATGTCAGGTGTTAAGTGTAGCCTGAATGTTAATCCATTCCATACTGTGAAACAGGTCTGAGACCCCTGCAGCCTCCACATAACCCACACTCAAAACTTAGAAATACAAAGGAATTTTTTCCAACAGTTGAAACACACAGGCAGGTCTTACTTCTTCAGTGATGAATTTCTCAAAGACTCCACACAGCTTGTCTCTGAAGTCATATACATATTCTTCAACAGCATTCTTAGCATCATTTCTTTCTTTCTCAAGCTTGTCTTGCATCATCATCTTCCCCTGAGGTGGAGAAAAGCTTATTTAAAACTAAAAGCATTTCAAGTCTCAAGTTTAATGATTAGTCTCTTGAAACTGCACCACAGAACTTTGCAGAAGCCCACTAATTCACCATTACTGATTAAAATGTTCAGTTTTGTATAAGTCGTCTTCACTGCAGGCTGAAATGAAGCAGGGGGAAAATGAGTTCCTATTTGGAAGCTGTTTGTCAAGTGCTTCAACGTAAATTGATCTGATAATTATGATCTGACCACCACAGACAGGACTAGAAGTAGAGGCAAGTCTAGACTCTGGTTTGGAAGTCACTAGGAATCATTCTGCCCTACAAAAATTATTTCATATTTTAATTCTTCAGACTGACCACCTTTCAGGTAAGAGCTTATGCTGGTGAGATCTTCACAGACACAATACCTACAAAGTTCAGAAAGGATCCTCTGAAAGGCAGGTTTGTAATTACATGTTGTAATACTTTCCTGTTAATGTAGGACTTGAAGGGCAAAAATGCGATATAACTAAGGGCACATGTAAAGCACCAAAACACGTGCAAATGCTACTCCTGACCAGTATCAGGTCAGTCAATAACAATTAGCATTCGTGTAACATACTGTGGAGCCTTTACTGGCAATCCTAGGTGTTTCCTGCCTAAGAATGGAATTGATACATCGGGTAATGACAGGCTAATAGGGCAAACTCACACATCTGGGGAGTTAAGTCTAGTGAAACTGATTAATTTCACCAAAAAAATCCAACCAAACCAAAACCCCCTACAATTAAGGGCAACCCCCTCCCCTCTCAAGAATTCTAAATTAGATAAGAAGTTTATGGTTGCAAATACTTTCTGGATAATTATCTACAGTGACATTAATTTGAGCAGTCATCTGTTTATGCTGCTTACCTCATTTTCTATATAGGAATTGATAAGATCTTGTCCCAGTTGTCTATAGAGGCTTGCCTGTATAGGTAGGTCAATACTCTTAACTTTAGCTTTAGCCTTTGGCTGGGCTGGATGATCTTGCTTGTCTCCAGCAGCAGTCTACAAAAAGATTTACACTACTAAGAAACTCTCAAGAATAGAAATATTATTACATTTATGCTCAAGAGACACAACTGAACCTCGTAAGACAGCTACAAATTAATCATATGTAAATTAAGCACCTAATTATTATTCTGCTATTCAGAATTACCACTACCTTAATTTTGAACCAAACTGGTGGAATTTAATTTCTTTCAACATTATGTAAAAAGCTGTTGAGAAAACTTGTTCAAAAGCTAAAGGCACCACATATTCTTCATCGTAACATTTCCTAAGTTCCCCTAGATTCCATCTTCACTATAAAACTAATTTAAACAACAAACTTACTTCCATGTCTTACTCATATACAGTGTCAAAAATGAAAGTGGGTAAGGTTGGATTCTTAACTTAACCATTTCAGTATAGCCATACTCCTCGAAATACAGTCCCATGTTTTACAACTAGGAAGATTAACCATTTAGAGAATACTGGGGAAAAAAGTCTCAGGGAAACAACATGACATTTCCTTATCAATACTGAATACAAACTTTTGTTTCAGTTCCTGTATTTTCAGTTTCCTCATCTGCTTGGTTCTGTTGTTCAGCTTGACTCTTCTGAATACCTTCATCTTGATCAACCTGCATTTTATCCTAGAAAAAGAGTTACATAAATCATACAGCAAATCTTTGCATTCAGTTAAGACAGATGACAATTATAATAAATTACAGACAATAGATGGACTTCAGAATCAATCTTAAGGATTTTTGATTCACCATGTTTAAACAGACATTTTGATGTAGTACTTATATTCATAATCTTTCTCAAATTAAGTGAAAGTTATATTCTGCCTGCCCCCTTGAAATAATTACAACGTTGCCGTCTGTCCCTGTTACAGAATTACACTAAGCCTTGTGAATACTCCATTTTAACTTAGAAATAAATACATATAAAATGTAAGCTAAGAACATTCTAGAAACATACCACCAGCACAGGCAATAACATGAGGTTCTCTATGGAACAGTCAGAACTTTGACCTCATACCATTTTTCACCTAAACATCAAAGTTTGTAATCCAAAGCAGAAGTGATTTAGTCATTGTAATTGTTACCTGCATCTGTCTCACAGGACCATAAAAATTAGTTTCTGTAGTAGCCTCTTGGAGCACTTGACCAACTGCCTTCCCTCCTTGCCACCCAAAATTAAGAAAGTTTTGCTTAAATTTATCTGTAGTTCACCTATGCCTTATTCTAAATTTACAGATCTTAAAGACTTCACTAATTACTAGTGCTGATCACTGGATTTAGTTTAAGTAATACAATTCCCTGTCATCTCTGGAAAACACTTTTAATAACGTAGTAATGGATAAGTCTGAAGTTTTCAGGATGACTCCAATACTTGGTCATCCAGAGCATCAGTAACTAACAACCTGTAGCTGAGGTCTGAAAGGTCCAAGATTACTTCCATTACAAGGAATTAAGATTCCTGGATTCACAAACTACATACACATGTAAAATAATTTACTGTTAGTTCTGCGAAATACAATAAAAAGTTATTTAAGGATTTCAAACTCCAACACAGGTGCGGGTGTTGCAGTTTAGCTGTGCCAATTGATTCAGCAAGTTTTTAAAAAGTTGAAGACAAGAAGGCTACTTTTAACAAGTTTAAGTTTTGTCACTTCAGAGTAGGGAAAAAATATAATCCCCATTTCCTGTTCTTACTGTTCACACAGAAAAGGCAACAACTGGAAGGAACTGTTTTGCCTACAGAGTAAAACTACAGGGGGAAAATAATAAATATACACCACAAACCTCCTCCTCAGAGTCAAGGGCATCATCCTCAATAATGAAAGGTAATTGCTGACAAGCACCATTGTAAAACAGAAGATGTGTTAGACAAATGGAAGTACTACAAATTGAAAGGCTGAGGATGGAACTGGTTACTCTTGTACTGAACACAGTGTGCTCATCTTAGTAACCTCCACATGCAGCGTGCCTTTTACACTAAAGGCCAGTTATCTCACTTTCAACCAGTTTTCACTTGTATACAAACATCACATGCAGAGCACTTGTCCACAAGGAACTGCATTGTGTTTGGCACTTCAAATATGCCCAAATTCCTGGAAAGCTGTATAAAATTTATCTTATTATCAATTATGTAATGCTAATTGTGTAACCACTTGCTCTAATTCCTGTAATGTATTCAACTAAAGTGGGAAAAGCTGCTAAGGACAAATTTTTCAAGATTTCACCCCTTCCTCCAGATAAAGCCACCGAGTGTTTGCATTCTGGTTGGAGTAAGGTTGGAACCTTACTCCTGAAGGAAACCCTCCCTCAGTACACCTGACAACCTGTGGGACCGCTCACTCTGCTGAGCACTCTGCAATCTCAGAAAGACAGCAGGAGTGTGAAGCAGCAGCTTGCCCACTGCTTTATCCTCTTTTTCTCTACACTATCATCTCTCTCCCCTGTCAGCTGTGACATAACCAAAATCCCAAGCTAGAGAAGGGCTCAAGTGAAAAAGAAAGGCTGCTGAGGCCACCGCTGGTGTGCCGTTCCCTGGCACCCAGTCCTCAACTCTAGTGTCAAAAGTAGTAGCTGCACCTCACTACTCTCAATTATTTACCTTCAGTGTGCAGTGCACGATCAAGAAAGTTGATCCTCCTTGTGCTAGAATGAGAAAACTTAGTTTTGTTTATTTCTCAGTATTAATGACAAAGCTGTTGCACATTTATTTCCAGTAATTTTTCCTTCCAGGCTTACAAGCCAGTTGGTAAGGACTACCAGTGCTGAAGCACTTTGTAAACATTCTTTCACTAAGGGCATTTTTCTTAGAATAAGTTTTCCATATATACAGAAATACCATGTATTTTTTACTCAAGGAAAGTGTAGTACTTTGAGGAAAACCAACCTTTAGAATTTGTTTGTCAACAGATCTCATTAAATATGCTGCCATTTCATAGCAACACTAGATAATGCTAAGACTAGTTAGAGATGGTAAAGAACAACGAAAAAAATCACTCTTTTCTTTAGAATCTGGTTTCACATTCTTTTTTGCTTTCTTAAGTGCCACATGTCACCAGTACTTTAATAACAAACATGAAGAAATGTGTTACATAACTGAAGAAATAATCTAAAGGTGGAGAAGTAGTAATTGTCAAAAGCTACATGCTATGATTTAATCTCTAATTATTGGCTCTCTTGTCAGAATTACAAGGAGTGTAGATATTTACAAGTTTACATACCAGCTCATCATCTCTGCCTTGGTTCTTACTTGATGATTCAGTGTCCATAGGTGTGTCATTGTGATCTCCCTCTACATTCTGCTTCTCTATTATAGAAGCGCTAGCCACGCTGAAAAGGCCATGAATATTGACACGCACTTTAACCTTCACTTTGGAATTGTCGCCATCATGTTGGGGACCAACATTTTGAATAGTGAAACGCCCTTGAAAAAAACAAAAAGATGGTTTTAATTGTTGTTCCAAAAAACAGTGAAAGAGGAAAAAAAGAAATAGAACACATTCCTTGAAGGGAATTTAAATAGCAACTTCATCTAACAACTATTTGGAAACTTCCTACTTCGTTGTCAATTCTACAATGTAAGCTGCAGCTAGATCAACTAAAACCTGGTTCCCCAATTATTATCAGTTAAACAATAATAAGATGTTTCTGCTTTATCTGCATTTCATAAAAAGTCAAGATAACACTTGTAGGTGTTTACTTCTCTGTTGCCTTCTCTAACCAGCATGCTAGAGAAACTACTCTGATGCATCTTGAATGGTTTCTTTCATCCACCTAACTAAAACTTTGCACTGAAAAAAACCCAAACGTTAACAGAGCTTAAAGATTCTATTTGAATTCAGTAACATGGATGCACTACACATTTTGGAGAATGAACAGTGCTTATCAAGGCTTCCAGAAGCAGCGACGTTGATACTTTATTTTACAACTTGCTGGAAATTGGAGTGTAAATGATGCAGACTGTGCACGTGTAAGGGAGAATGATCTTTCCTAAAGATGTCAGACTTTTTGCAGACAGCTAAATAGGTAGCACCAAGTTTATATCCAATTCATAACTTGGTAAATGAAATTGTGAATTAATTTAAAGACCCTGAGGAGTCTACTGCTAACTGCAAGTAAGGTCGTATGGGCTACCAGGACACTTACTCACACCATCTAATACTTTAGACTCTACTACAGGTGCTGAAGTTCAGGAAATGCCTATCCTGTATGTTCTCAGATTAACAGAAAGAGACATGACAGATATCTGTCTGGACAGATAACTGTCTAGTGCTAACAGCTCCTTTGATCCAATTTCTTTGAAAAATCCAGGCTGGCGGGCACATAAGATCCTTATCCATTCCATAGAGGTTGAAAGAACCAAACAATAGAACACTGAACTCTTTGTACCTACTGTTTAAAAAAAGCATTCAGAAACAGTGAAGACAGATAGAATGAAGAAAGTAAATTTTTTTTAGGAACTGCCAAAAGAAGATGTTGATACTGTTTGATCATTGCATCTAAACCAGGAAGACCGTGCTGAGCCTTTCTAGAAAACTTAGGCTTTTCTATAACCTAGGAAATACAGAAATAACTTATCTTAAAAAAAGTCACTTTTCCCATTATCCACAGGAGCTGGGTATAGGGTTTTTATTTGCATGTTCTTACCTATTCTGGAATCAGGATAAGGCACTTCATGTGGATGGGTATAGTAAGCTTCCAGGTCAAAAGGCTCTTTCTTGTGAAAAGTAATCACTTTTGAGAATGGAGCAGCATGGTTCTTACTGAAGACTTCACACTCCCTAAAGCAGTAAAATATTAAGTAAGGTTAAACTGCTGAGCATAACATAATGGATAATCAAAGTCAAGCTATGTTAATGATCAGCAGCTGTGCTAACCAAGCAGCTGAATAATTTAGTTCAAGTCTGTTTATGACAAGAGTTGCAGGTTGAAGGCCTGTAGGTCTCAAACCCGAATCATGCATTCCATGTCACACTTCTTAAATTAAGCAACTTCACACCAACATTTTTAAATTAAATGTACTTCCAATTATGAAGTAGTAATTGGAAGTCAAGAAGTATAATGAAAACAAAAAGAAAATTAAAACTGTTTGAGTGGATGACAGCTTCAAAGTCTGAAGCCCCGTCTTTCCCATAGCTCAACATTCTTCTTTACGTACACAAACACACACTTTTTAGCAGGCACCATGCAACTTACCCTGTTCCTTCTTCATAAGATGATTTCCATCTTAACGTTACAGAATAAGGAACAACATCTGTGATGGAAAATTCTCGCACTTTAAAAGCTGGGGAAAGAATTGCACACTAGAAAACAAAGACCAAAATTTTATTATATCCATGCAGTCAACTAAATAGCAAGTATAGTAATTAATACCTAAGCACAAAAAGGCTACAATTCATATAGGTCACATGGAGGTCCTGCTTATCCCAGATTTTTAACAGAAACTTCCTATGCTTAGTAGAAAGTTAATTGAACTGAAAGACTTAACTAAAGTAACAGTAACAGATGCTGCTTCCCCAGTGACTGTCAGTAAAGATACCCAGCAAAGCTTCCAAATGACTACACAGAAGTGGAACAGTGCAATTTGGGTCACCAAATTTAACAGGTCTCTAACAAGCCCATCCTTCTAACATGACACAGCGGCAAATTAATGAATACAATCATTTCTGACATGGTCACTGTCACCAACTGTTGAAAGAACAAGTAAGACACTCATCTTGTTTCAGCCTATAGTACCTTGTGCTTTTGGTTAGTTGTATTTCATTAGTAACATGATGTTAAAGCAGTAGTAGTAAAGTTTAATCTCAATAACTATACCTGCAAGGCACAGCCTCTTGCAACAGCTTCATCAGCATTTAGCGTGGTGCTTATCTCTTTACAGAAAAAGTTAGAGATCTGTTCCTTCACTGCTGGAATTCTAGTAGCCCCACCTACTATTTCTATACTGTAGATATCTTCACGCTGAAGTTCTACAAAAGAGAGTGCATGGACTTAAGTTATCATCAAGATATCAAAAAAGCTGTCCTTGGATAATCAAAAAAAAGATGAGAGTTTTCTTATTATCTAGACACTGTGACAAGCACTGAATATATTCAACGGTCAATAAGATCTTTAAAACCAGATTTTTATCATCACGTGTCCTGTTCAAACTCTTTGTACCTCCTGCAGGCTACAAGGTTTTCTAGTTGCACAAACCTGGAAAATGCAGAAGCCAAGCATCAATGAGGACAGCTGTTCTTTCAAATGCATTGTCCATGTGCATCCCCTTTTCGGTGTGCATAAACTCAAGAGCGTGAAACTGGGTTTTCTTTGGCAGCCCTGCACTACTGGACAATACCTCACCCCTCCCGAACAAGAACAACAAAATGAAACCCAAATATACCTCATTTAATATCTGGTTTAATTTTGGTTGCCAATAAAGAAAAGCAAAACCCTTAACCAAAAATATGTAATAAATATTAGACTGTGCTTGCAGGGTAACTTTTTAATTCTGAATTCAGTCCTTGAACAGCTCTGCTCAGCAGTTATCCAGGTTCTTACTTCCTGTATTAGTTATCTAGCCAAGACACAAGATAAGCAGAATTCTTCTCTGTCTTTTCGTTGAAGATGCTGGAATTAGGGGTAAAACTTTTTCCTGTGAAAGTCTAATTCTCTCTTTTATACTACATTAGGCAAAAAAAAAGTTGTTATTTGCACATGCTTCAGATAATTTAAGAATATACTGCCAAATTCTCAGGTCAGTGAGGACATGTATGTATCACATATGGAAAAGGCTGGCCAGACAGCTGCAGTAAAGAATACCATTTTTTCCCATCATGGTTTTGGTTTGGTTGTTTTGTGTTTTTAAAGAAAACAATCTTTCAGAGCACCAACCTTTTCCATTACAGAGGGTGAATGAGGGTCAATAAACCAAGGTTGCAGAGTGATATGTGCGCTAAATGAGGCAAAAATGGGATCATGCATACATGACAAGCATATGAATGGAACTTACATTTAACTTTTCAGTACTTAGCTTTGCAATTCTAATAAATACAAAAACATATTAAAAAGATAATCATTAAGGAGATCGAGGATAACTGGATTACTAGTTACTTTCTTGAACCAAAAGCAGTACCTAAATTAACTCCTACTTACTAGCTTGATCCATGGCCGCTCTTAGAGGAGGTTCCACTCTGGACAGAAGGGCAGCACACAATTGCTCAAACTGAGCTCTGCAGGAACAGGGAAAGCGTTTCACATTACGAGACAGCTTAGAGACCACACGTCACCGCACTTCAGTGAAAATAATGCACAGTACCTGTTCATCTTACTGGAGACATCAAGGTCATTCATGAAGCACTCAATATTGAGTGGAAGGTCAGAAGCGTTTGCACTCATAAGCTTCTTTAGTTTTTCACATTCCTGATACAATCGCAGCAGCGCTCGGGGATTCTCTTTTACATTCAGTTTGTATTTTGTCCTAAATTCTTCAGAGAAGTAGTCTACCAAAGCCTCATCAAAATTCCTACCACCTACAAAAGGGTCAAAGGTAGTAGCCAAGACCTGCACAGAAGTGAAAGACCAAAGATTAAAAGTTATTAGACAATATTTGTTTAGAGACAGGAATAGCTTTCATACAGATGCTAGTTTTCTGAGTTAACACCTTTAAAAACAGGTTTGGTATGGGAAAATTCTTTGTGGTTTTCTCACCATCTTCTACACAGGTGCCAGATAGAACAACTTAAAAAGATCACACCTCAATTACTTAGTTTCTTTCTACCCTCCCCAAATAAAATACTATCACATCTACCATGCTATTTTCTACCATGCTGCAGCCCCTACTGCATTTACTAGCTCACTAAAGAAAACGCAGACTAGGATAGCTATTTTGTCATGCTGTTACTAGTTCTGTGTCACTTACTCAAAAGAGAAAAACTTGCTATCATCTTCCACATGATTTGAGATGACAACATTTTGCAACCAAAGACAAGTTTACAAAAACATTCAGCCATCAGTAGCTCATAGACCAGAATCTCCAAACCAGGAGGCGAAGACTGTTCAGTTTTACTTCACACCCTACTGAATTCAGATTTTGAACCATGATGGATGGCAGGAAAAGAAAAAAAAATCATCATTGAGCAATTCAGGGAGTTCAACAATTTCCCATAAATAGGTCGGCTGCACAACTACAATGCTTGTGAGACTACCAGAATATGCAAATATTTCAGTGATATAACACAGCACACAAAAACTGTGCAGTATGCTTAATCGTCAAGCACTTTTCAAAACACACTTTGGGATACTTCATTTTTACATTTTATAAAAACTGATTTGGTGAAATAACCAAGAAATAACAGGAAGTTTTTGTATTCAGCATTAAAAAAAAAATCTTTGCTATAGGCATTTATTTAGTTTTTTTAAAAAATTAACCTTTCCATGGAACAGTACTTTGAGTATTGTTCAATTAAATACTTCTGGAATATGGGATTTTACTCTATGACTTAAAAGATTACCTTCAGTTTTCCCTTGTTAAAAGCACAGATTGAAACTTGATACGCAGAATGCCCCATATCTACAAAGACCACATTTCTTGGCTTCTCTTCCAAGGCCGGCAGATCTTGCTTGTATATTCCATAGGCTAGTGCAACTGAAAAACACCAACCCACAGAAGTTAAGGGAAAGCTGTATACAAATGCTGGAAAGTATGCATTAAAAGCACTACCAAAAGACAGACATTAATTATGTTTACTCTTTCTGAACACCACCGTTACTCTGCTCAAATAGAACATAAGAGTCCAGAGTCACAAGTTTTCGACCATTATGAGTTGCCATGTTCTGTTATTTTCATTTCTTACTATTTATGGTTTTACTAGTAAAATGTCAATTATATGAATGAACATTAAGTGTTCTGTATAACATAACATCTCTTTTCAACAAGAACTGTATGCTGTGCACCTTCAAAGCACTGACTTAGTAGCATATGCGCCATCAAAAATTTAAATTTTTAGATCCCAGGATTTATCGCATTGGTTATTTTCGTTTCTGCTTAAGAATTACTGTTCATATATAAAGCAGCTCATCACAGAGAAAGTTAATATGTTGAAAACATTTTTCACTGACAAGGGAGGAAACAGACATCAAGTGAAGGTTTAATGCTACTAAAGCATCACTTCCTATTTCAGTTCTGCTTGTAGCCAAGTTAACATTGTAACTTGTGAAATTGCACAGGTTAAGCCTCACGCCTACACCTCTCCTTTGAAATGCCTTACTTTCAGTATTTTTTCTACCTCAGCTTCACAAAATTCAAACACACTCAAGAGATAACAAACATTTTAGAAGACTAGTTTACACAATTCTAGGATTTCAATATCAGCACTCATGTGGAAAGTTCATTTGAGACTTTCTAAAAGCAAAGAGAATTTAAATCAAGAAAAAAAATTACTGGTTTAAATGGCTCCAACTTTAGTTCACATGAAGTGCGATGTATTTCTATACTCTACCCTACCCTAGAATTCACCAAAACCAGAGGAGGGCAGTAAACAAATTACTTTATAGAAACAACAGTTGTACCAATGCTACAGCTGACAGAATTACCACGAATTTAAACTGTCATTATCCCACAGACTTATGCTTGACTGGATTTGGATATTTTGAAAAGTCATACAGTTCAAGTTGTTTCTAAATATGATCAGCAAGTCTGCTTTCAGAGAAAACTCCATAAAAACACAATTTGTGTAGAAGCAGCTTTTAAAGTATACATATTAAGTAGTTAAAAATGAAATATCCTTGGATTACACAATTTAAAATTTCCCTTCAACATATTTCACTTCAAATAACTTACTAGCTTACAATAAAAAAGGTATTTCTCTAATACTTCCATTAAGATTTATTTTTACTCCAGCACACCCATCTTCCAGTAAGCTGGAAAGAAAATTAGAAGACCCACTACACACCTACTGTAATCTTTCAGACAGATGCAGGTTACTGATGCTGATAATACTGTAGCATACTATTATTTAATACAACAATTGAAAATTTAGGTCAGGTGCATGCTCCAGCTGGATCAGGCCTCCCTGGTACAGCAGTGAGGTAAGTACAGACACCAGCTCTATTTCAGAAGCAGAGTTGCCATTTTCAAGTGGCACTGCATTCAAGTCAGCAAAACCAAACTCTCATGTCTCCTAAGCGCCGAACACCCCCCTACTGAAAGAGCTGCTGCGTTTCCAGCTCCCAAGCTGGGCTGGACAGCACTAGCCTGCACAGCATTTGCCCGAGCAACTGTGTAACAGGAGTATGTCATCACCCTCACAGATTCAATACCCTGAATGGGTTACAAAAAAAAGTTTCTGCCCTTTACCTGCTGTAGTTTCATTCATGAGCTTCAGACAATTTAATCCTGCAATCTGTGCAGCTGCCATTACAGACCTTCTCTCAGCATCAGTGAAGAAACTGGGTACCTGTTTCCAAAAAATAATTACAAAAGATGTTATGAAATACGGACTTTTTAATTTTAACGAGTCAGACTTACCCATTAAGCAACCTTATAAATTTCAATACTACAAGGAACTGTTATAAGCTAACCTCAGATTAATAAGGCAGTCTGAATAAAACAGCTAGGTAATTCATTTAGTGCGTATTTTAATTAAAATCTCAAAATATGACAAAGGTGATATCCAGAGTTGTTTTAAACAAATTAGATTTAAGCACCAAAAAAACCCTTGAAAAACCTTTTCTCAGATTCTTAAGTCTTTGATCTTAAAATCACCACTTTCTGAAAACATTTGTGCAGCGCAAAGTCAACACAATAAATATTCATACATAGCCCCAAAAGAAGTTACTGCAGAAGCACTACAGGCGTGCTGGAACTAAACTTTGTGTTACAACTGAACCTGTATCCATTTTTCAGTTATCCCCTCTATCACAGTGCCAGCTTACAGTGCGCTACAATACCCTGTCCCACCAAAAATAGCCAAAGCACAACCAGAGCCCATGTAGAAACTGGCTGCGGTCCATTCCTGTATCTTCAACTCCAGTCAAGTTTAAGATGTAGAACTACATTCATAGTGTATTTTGTTAGCTACCATTGGGGTGTACTACCAAGGACCCTTGTTTGTGTGGGAGGTATCCTCTTTAAGTGTCTTTCTGTACCATATGGAAGCAAGGAAAAAGATCAAAGCAGATTTCTAACAGTAGAAGTAAACAGCTTTCCAGTTTCCATGTCTCTGTCTGACAGAGAGGGGATAACTACAATACTTCATGCCCAGACTTCTCACCACAGCAAGAACAGAAGTACAGCGGTAAACAAAGACAATGTGAAAAGCAGACATTTAGGATTTCGTATCAGGAGTAAAACTTCATCTTCAAGCTCCCCCCCAAGTCCCCTGCCATGGGTGAGGACACTAGCTAAAACAACCCAACCCAAGTAAACCGGCCAAACAAAAAGACCTTTTCAAACAAATGCAGGTAGTTTGGGCTTCTCAAATTGCCAGTACGACCCTCAGGGCCTTAAAGTTCAGGTAACTCTCAACTACACTACAACCCAACAGCATTCAACTATGTAACAACAAAGAAATTAAATATGCATTTGGGAAGGTTCTTCGGCACTGAGGAAGATCTACTTACACACAGGACAGTTCCCATTTATAACAGGAACTACAGTAATCAGGATTACTATAGGTAGCACTTGGAGTTAGCCAGTCTGCATCAGCTTAAGCAGCATGTTCTTTCTGAAAATACACTCTTGATTTAACAAATTTTCTACCTTCTCACACATGATTACAAAACTGTTCTCATTTGGAAAAGCCTGTAATAAAGGCCCATTTTTTGGGGGGGAGGATGCAATTTCTACCCACTACTTCTATCTTTTACCATTGCACCATCGCATAAATCGTACTAGCTTAAAGTTATCCATAGATAAGAACTGCAATAAATATATTACAACTTACTGAAATCACGCAGTCTGCCACTGGTTTCTTCAAAGCATTTTCTGAAGTCTCTTTAAGTTTGGCCAGTAACATGCCTGTAATCTGTTCAACTGCGAACAGTCTCTCTTCATCTAGGTATCTCACCTGAAACAGAGAATTGCAATTCTATAATAAATCATCTCCACCTTTCGCTAAGATGTGTGACTTGGAGATTTTTTGTCATTTTGAGCATTGAGACCCAAGTTTAACACCAGACTATGGACACAAACAACTCTTTGTACGAATTGCCACTACGGAATTGTGTTACCTACAACAAATCACAACAGTTCAGCTCAGCTGAAAATTGTTTTGTGGGAAACTTTAACACCCGAGTTATCTCAACGGGCTATTCACAATGCTACAGTATTTTTGTTGTGTTTTTTTAAATTCAAAAGAACAAACTGAAAACGCGTAATACACATAGAATTGCATTTGCCCTAACATGAGCTAAAAATCAGAGTTTTGGAGCAAACCCAAGGAACATTTGCTTCCTGCAAGGGTCACTCAAGCACATGAGGCAGGGAAGGGGCAAACGAGGCAGTTCTAACAGTCCTGCCCTGCTCAGCAGACACGTCTGAACCTTCCGCCTTCACATGAGGTTCTACGTCCTGAGTTCCTGACAGGCTGCTGTCTCTCTAGCAATCCCAAACACTCCTGTGCAGGGACAGCCAGAAAGATGAGCAGCACCTATATTTACGCTGGCAATTAGTATGATACAAGCAGCTATACAGAACAAAACTCACTCACTTTGTGTGGTATAAAGCCCCGCCAGAAAGCAACTCAAAGTGCGCTAAGTGAGGAGGATGGGGAGATTTGCTTCAGAAGTGCACTCCTGATCCAAATTAAAATGCTAACAGACAGACGCATTCAGAGACTGAAGCCAGAACAGCTGAACTTTGAGCAGTCTCCAGCCATTTAGTTGGGAAGCAAATTAAAAATAAATTGTTCGGATTACATCTTCAGAGCATTATCTTGTTTTCATGAAACTTGGTCTCTGCATGTCTGTAAGACCTAAACTCAGATAAGACTAATAATCACACACTGCAATTATATGTATTTAAAGGTAAATCTAGTAAGGCAAGGTGAAAAGCTACTAAAGTCACTATAGAAACCTAATACAATTGATGAGAAACCTCAACGGCCATCTCAGAGAAAGTACAGTACTTGAGCAGACATTACTGCAGGGAATAAAATGGTCATCTCTTGGTAACAGCAGATTTATTACACAGTGAATTTTACTGAAGGTGAATGAAACAAACTTAACCTTTTTGGGGGCGAGAGCTATTAACGTTTTATAGCATACCTGCATGGGAGACAATGCAATACCTTCTTTACACTACTTCATTACTAGAAGATGTGAGTAAGTATATAGTACAGAGCAAGTACTCTAGATCTTCTTGAGCATTTAAAGAAGTGAATGAATTAGCAGGAGAAATTAGAAATATAGCAAAACCATGCTAAGGCAGGCTCTATAAAAAAATGAGAGGTGTTACTGTACTGGTTATCACCTATATAGCAAAACCATGCTAAGGCAGGCTCTTTAAAAAAAAAAAAAGAGAGGTGTTACTGTACTGGTTATCACCCGACATTTCTTTTCAAAATGATTAAGAACATATTTAGAATTTTCTTAGGGAAAACGTAAGTCAGTTCAAGTAGGAAACTAAGTGACAAAAGGTCCACAGCGCTCACCTCTACTACTAAAGATACTCTGCTCAAAGCTCTAACTCACCTTTACTCCTACGGAGCCGTTCGGCATCTTCTGAAGTTCATAAGGAAGTTTGGCCCTTTCAGCTTGTATGTAAGGATCTTCAAATGCTCTTCCATGCAGTTTTTTGAAACCATGTAATGTATTTTTTACATTTGTGACAATCTGTGGAAAAGATACTTTTTTTAATAACCCATGACATGCAGACTACAGCAGACCATCCAGAAAGGAACTCTTGTTATGTTGGGCTTAATGCACATCCTGAGGACCCCTGTTAAGCCCCACACATTTACTGGAAAGCAAAGGGTAGCAGGGAGAGAGAGAAGCATCTATTTTTTAATCTATGGTGTCCATTAAAAATAATTCAAATTTACTTCCCTCTTTAATATCCATTAGCTCGCTGCCATCAATTTTCACTGTACTTTTTAGTTTAGAGGAGCTTTCTGATACAGTATGCAATATTTGAGATCATATTACAGATTGTTGCAATGGCTGTCTGCAGGAACAAATGAAGTTATTACCTACATTAACCTTAAATGAAGCTTCAACAAAATTAATGCATTTCACTTCCTTTAAAGTTCTCCTCTAATTCAGATCCCATCTGGACATAAAGCCTGTCCACGCCTATCCTCTCATTAGTGTTTCAACCTATTTACTTTAAGGACAGACTTCCAAGTAAAGAAAGGACCAGAACAAACAACTCCCAACACACACAATATTTAACCTATCGGAAGAAATTACTCCAGGTAACCACCTTCAAAATAAACCAGTCTAGTTTACTAGTCTAAATAGCAAACTTCATAGCTGGAAAGAGTACTAACAGGGCACCTTCTCACCAGTCAAGTTCAGGGGTTGAGCTCAGATAAAAGCGTAAAGTTTCTAAGAATGGAAGCCATACTGACCGCTCATGGCACTACCTGTGGGCTCTACTGCCTTTCTATCCGCCAGGCCCATTTCCAGTTACCCACACTCTGCGCTATGGAGAAGGAATTCCTCAGCATGCTAACATAATGCAAAAAAAGTGGGTAACTCCCAATCTATTTCGAATTTGTAGATTCACACTGGCTATTATGAATTTTTATGTATTTTCCTTCCAAAGGAAGGTTTCCTGAGGTTGCAAGTGAATTTAAAAAGTACTGGAGAAATATTACTTCTGTTTGAAGTTTCAGATTGAGAGAGTAAATTACTAAGATTAATTCATTTCACATTATAAGCAACAACCACTATCTATACTAAACTTCCATTGTCCAACTTCAGGTCCAGCTTTTCTAAAACATAAGCACAGTATTCCTTCCCACCCCCAATGGAGATTTAATTATGAACTCTATTCTTGCTGTTGTGAGTAAGCAAAAAAATAAATAGCTTTTTCTGGGGAAGAAACAAGGTTTTCTGTCTCTTCCCATTTTTTACTCTGAATGATAGAACAATGCAGAAATACCGTTTCAATTTTAATACAGGGAATATACTGTTGAAGTAGTAACTATCACTGTGAAATGTATGCTTATTGTAGAAAATTTACTTTAAAACAGAAAAGTATCAAAATTTATTCATTACCTCCCACAGTTCAACACGAGACAAGTCAGGTAAGTAATACAAGAGTTTTTGATCCATTTACCTGGCTCTTTGCTGCATTCCCAATGGCCCGGGTCTTGGATCCTAAAGATATACACGCTCTAAGTAAAAACGGAAAAAAATAATTCAGTTTTAAAAGAAAATATCATAAAATATTCCCACAGTACTTTAAATCACCCACAAAACTTAAAATTGCAGAACACAGTTCGGCTCTTTAACAGCATTATCGCATGAAGCACCAGAACTTCCAGTGGAATTCTAGTTATTTTGTTCTTTGCAAATTAGTTTAGAAGCTGTAAGCAACCGCAATTGTTTTCATTATAATTGCATTTAAGGAATTCCTTAAAAGCTTACATGTTCTACAGATCTTATCATGAAGGTAAGGAATTAATAGTTACTTTTGGGTCACAGTTTATAACCAAAGCAGCTTGCAACATTTAATTTAAAAACCTGAACTTTACCAGTCAGGTTTTCTTGACTCAACAACCCTGAAGCCTGATAGTCCCACATTCACACTGTAAGGGCCATTAGCAACAATAATTGTAAGGCAACAATAAAATAAACCATGTCCGCCCAAGGCAGCCGAACGGCCCAGTTCTGCAGACCACCATGCCCTCCCAGTGAGCGAGGACTGCCAGGTACCCGCTGCAAACGGGCAAAAGGGGAGATGTTTGGGCACAGCTCCCAGGCACCCAAGGCCCAGGAAGCTCTAGAGCAGCCTACAGCCCCTTGGAGCCCGCTGCTGCTCAGCCCATCACCCAGCACCCCTCTTGGCCTCCCCTCGGCCGCCAACAAAGGCCCCCAGCCACCATCTGCCCACCTCACAACTGCCTTTGGAAACCTTTTTATTTTTTTTTTGAAGTTACTACCGCCGCTCTTTCCTTAAAAGGGAGAGGATCTGGCTACAACCATTCAGTAGTAAATAACAGATAAACCCCAGATTTCATATGGTTCAAATTTAATTGTTTAATGAATGCATAAAGGTCACTACAGCAGATTGCCTCCTGCCTCCTCTCCATCATTGCTACAATGAGGGCCCTGTATGGAATTCGGTAGTATTATCTAGCAACCTCTTCTGCTCTAACACCACGCTGAACACGCAAAGCCTTCTCCAGATTTAACTGCTGCGAACAGACAATGCATTGCCCTACATTTTCAAATACTCAGCTCAGCTTTCACAAACGGCTTTTACAATTTTTAAATGTCGCTTAACACTACAGTTCCCAATTAGACTTTGTAATAATTGAAGAAAAATCAGATAAAAGAGTGATTTAGAAAGCGTACAAATGGTTTACAAGAGATTTATTTTATGGATATCAACATGCTAATGCACACGCTAATATCACACCCTGTGAGTTTAGGAACTTGACTTTGTTACAGACGGCACTACTTGCAAACACCCCGATGCAGAGCATGAAACACCAAGTCAGAAGCTACGTACCCCAGCCCTCCTGCCGTCATTTCCTTCAGTTACTCAGTTCCAGCACAGGGGTCAGAAGCTACGTACCCCAGCCCTCCTGCCATCATTTCCTTCAGTTACTCAGTTCCTGCACAGGGAGACGGATGGTTTCTTCCTCCCTTGGTCGGGAAGCAGAGATGTCAAAAAATAAAACGTGCTCTCTTTGGCTCCAAACACTTCAGCTGTATCCAAGACAGCCCTTTAGGAAGCACATCCACCACAAGGATACAACTGAACCGTCTCCCTCGCTACTACTCTCAGCCTGCTTTGAACGAAGCTTTCGACCACTGCACAGGCTCTTCTACAGGTAGCTACTCTCTTCACCACAAGGGTATTTCAAAACAATGCACGAAGAGGACTGAAGAAGATGCTGCCTCATCATATTAATTACAGTTTGTGATTACACTAATTACACATGGTCTGAAAAAAAGTTACAAGCGATCAATAAGCTGTTTTTCCACAAAACCACAGGGGTGAGACACAGCACTTACACTAATTACACATGGTCTGAAAAAAGTTACAAGCTATCAATAAGCTGTTTTTCCACAAAGCCACAGGGGTGAGGCACAGCACCTGAAGGAGCCGTGAGTTTAACACGCCAGGCGCATCAGAAACACGTACAACAGACTTGGAGTTCCCAGTTCAGAAAAAGCCAAGCGCCAGCTAACATCCAAAGAAATGCTAAGGCCAGAAGCCTTAAAAAAGTACAAGCTGTGCTCAAACGGATGGGTTAATGAGAGAATCTTTTTTCCTTTCTTTCTAAAATACTTGTGCTAAAGCGTCGGAGACGATACACGTTTTACATACGCTAACAATCCCATGCCTCAGATTACGGGATGTAGGTTTTAGGCCAACAGTATTAGTAAAGGATCACCTGAATGCTTTAAACAACTGGAACACTGGATATATGACTTAAGAGCGCTGTATTAAATTGTGATAATACAGATCTTCCCTAAATCTATGCTGCTTTTGTCTGCAGCGCTGAAGTATGCTTACCCTAACGCTCTATTGTTCACAGCAGTATTGCAGAGATACCTGAACCAGCTCCGAAACTGGCAGCTGGCTGCACTAATTAGCCTTGCCCAGAAAGAGCAATTAGCCCTGTAGAGTACAGCCAGGACTGTCCTATCTTTAGGATCTAACCCAGTATCTTTACATGGCTTAGTAACAACACAAGGAAAGTGTACTAGCTTGTCCAGAGCTAGCTCAGGTATTTTTATACTGCAATACACAGACACAACAAACAAACACTTTGTATTTCGGGGAGTCAGTCCCAAGTATTTGGAGCATTTCCAATCGAATGTTAAGTATCTAAATGACGTTAAGTGCCTCTACAGGAACATACAGATAAAGAGTTCCTTTACTGTGTTGCTATGTGTAACAAGCAGAAAAGTTTTGATGATTTAAGAGTTAGATCTGCCTACGTCACTCAAATCCTGTTTGAAGTAAGGTTTAGTTACTACGACAAACCTCCATAACAGTAATAAACCTGTTACGTTTCTATCTACTCTTTTGGTTTGCCTCAAGACAACAACATTAGAAAGGAAGTCCCTCATGTTCTCCTGTATTATGTTTTGGAGAAAGAGAAGAAAAAAGCCAGGAAAAATGTCACTTTAAGTGAGGTAACTACTGCCTTTAAGTATCTGTGCACTCTAGATGATCTCTTGCTAACTGTGCTTTAAACTCCTTTCATAATCACTTTGCAAATGTCTTGGAAGTACAGTTATTCAGATATTAATGTGAAAAATACTAAGTGCAGGGAAACCTATGTGAAGCCTACCTGCAAAGAACACACTCCAAAAATAGGTAAGAATTGGAAGTGCTCTTCCTCATAAGGGGGAAGGAAATTGCAGCTGCCAGAGGATTCGTTGGGCAACAATTTCAGAGGGTTCCTTGCACAGACTTGAAAGGTCTCAAAATTTCAGTTTGCATAAAAAGTGCACAAGGCTAATGCCTTAAGTGTTAACACGAGAAGTGTATTTTTCTAATTAGTAAAAAGAATTTGAGAGTGTTACCATTAATACAGACAGTATGCACTTTAGCTCTCAATTTCTTTGTACCTTTAAAAAAAAAACTTTTTAGAAAGCAAAACAAACCCTACATTTCTCTGAGAACAAAAAGCAATGCTAAAGTTACTATGGCCTCACAGAGCAGAAAAACCTTTCTGCTGTTGATTACAGATTCCTTTTATAAAAGGAAGCACCCTCCAAAACCCGATTTTTATGAGTATTATACGAATTCCTGAACGCTCCTTGAAAATTATGCACAGATGGAGCTCTAAAAATCCTAGACGTATCCCATAGAAACAGAAGAGAACAATCTCCACCTACTCTTGCGTATCTCATCATCACGGACGTTGCCCACGGCCCCCCCCTTTCCCGCAAGACCTCGCTATCCCACGGGCAGCAGATGCGGCGCGGTGCAAGTAAGAACAGGTTTAAGAAGAGAGAACTCATCGCGCCACTTCCCTGTTTCCCCGGTGAACCGACGATCTCCTCCTCCTCCCCAGCCTCGCCACCACTCCATCATAAAATTGTTAGTGAAAACGCTCCAAGCCCTGCCAGCCCTTCGAGAGTTGGGGAAACACCCGCACCTCACCGAGATCTTTGCTACACGGAACAGAAGTGTTATTAGGGCAGAAAGAAAGGAGGGAAAGGAAAAAAAAAAAAGTATCGTGCCTCAAGAGCCGTGTGACCCATCCAGCCCAGCGCGGTATTTCAAGGACACGGAAGAGCCAAAAGCTCGGGAGGAGGGGGACCAAGTGTTTCTCGGGTCGCCTCCTGCCCCAGCACCCGCAT
>NW_009595175.1:48764-49623 GCF_000690535.1 Cariama cristata | reverse complement strand
GTTTGCCGTGCCTCCGCAATTAATCGCAAGCGTGCAGGGGTTTTCTTTTTACCTCAACGTATCGCATTTTAGATGCTCTCATTCCTTTTTTTTTTTTCCCCTTTTTTTCCCTTCCTTTCTTTTTTTTTTTTTTTAAAGTAATATCTATCGTTTTGGTGCTTCCCTGATAAATGCTTCAGCGACCTCCTTTCAAATTTACTAGGTTCATGCATGTCTCCGAAAGAGTTATTTTGGGTGTGCGGGTGGGTTTTTTCTCAATCTGCAGGGGAGAGGGGGGAAATAAAATAAAATAATAAAAAAACCCCACTCCTGCAAAAGGCGAGAGGGAAGAAAAGAAAAGCAATCAGCTGTGCCAAAATGTGCAGCCCTGATCTATACATATTTTCCCGTAGCGCTCCCGAACTGCGGTGAATGAATATTTATAAAGCTTGTCAGTTCAACATGGCGGGTTAAGGTGTCTTTAAAAACTGAAAATAAACATTTTGAGAGGAGAAAAAGAGGGGAGCCGAGGTGCTGCACGGTTGGTTCAACTCTTTTGTTGCTCGGAGAGGTGCGCGGCTGAACTCAATGCGGAGGGAAGAGGATGGGATCCAACCTCGGGGGTCCGTGTGTGTCCCCCCCCAGGACTCAGTGGTGGGAAAAGTGTAGGGGGTTTGTGTGTGCTGGGGAGGAACCATGAGAAGGGGCGTACGGACTTCGGAGCCCGGCCGATTTGCCTTTGAATGCCAAAATTGCAGACATGCCATAAAAAAAAAGAAAAAGAAAAAAAAAGAAAAAGAATAAAATGCCGAGAGACACAGCGATGATTTATTTTGCGTGAACCGTAGACGTGTCGTGGGATGAGATGTCCTGTTGGAGC
>NW_009595175.1:48380-48706 GCF_000690535.1 Cariama cristata | reverse complement strand
TTTTTTTTTTTTCGTTTCTGTTGTTTAGCAAAAACGCTCTGAAATTGCTACGCATGGAAATTTGGGCTGCCAAACAAGTGACTTTACCAGTGCGTGCCGCAACGAGCGTCTCTTTTGCAGAGAGACCCTACAAAGCCCACGACGGCGGAGGCGAATCGCAGCTTTCGCCAAGCAAGCAAGCGAGAGTTTGCAGAGAGTTTTCAGGGAGTTGTTTGTGCCTTTTGCAAATGGATTTTCCAGGGGAGTGGAGGAGTCAGGCTGCCTCAGAGGCAGGAGAAACTTCCTTGTTCCCATGTAGGGAGCACTTCATTGCTGCTGTTCTGGGA
>NW_009595175.1:48053-48348 GCF_000690535.1 Cariama cristata | reverse complement strand
CCATGGGAAGTGATGGGATGCTCCAGCATCGCGGGCTGTCGGTGCCCGGGTGGGGATGGAGGAGCCAGGGAGGATCCTGGGGTGGGGAGGAAGGGAGCTGATCTGCCTCCCCATTTCCCTGCACCTCTTGGAGATGCTCTCCAGAAACCCACCATGCTTTTATTTCGCAGGAGCGGTTGGAGATGCTGTTTGTACCCTTTGTCACGCAGATTGAGGTTTCCCCTTCCAAAAGGGCTCTCTCTCCATCTGCCCACCCCGTTTACCCCCACCTTTCTCCAGCCCCCAAGCCCCTGCC
>NW_009595175.1:25300-47945 GCF_000690535.1 Cariama cristata | reverse complement strand
ATTCTCAAAATAGCAGAAAACAGCATTATTTATAAGCAGAGCAGCTTGGAAGGCAGCTGTCAAACAGTGGTGGGACTTGGGCAGCAAAATCCAAGAGCTGCAGTGGAGTGGTGTCAGCCTGTGGAGTTTTCTGTGGGGTGGGAAGGGATGGAGCCATTGCAAAATGGGACGCTGTCTCCCCCCCTCTGCCCCCCAGGCGTCTTTCCATCCCCAAGTTTGCTTCCTCTTGGACAGGACAGCTTTTAAAATCAGTTTGTGCCCTTGGTGCTCTGGGGAAGAAAATGTTTGTAGCGGAGTGACCTGGTGTCTGAGCAGAGAAGCGACTTCGCCTGGTTGCGTGCTGTGGACGTGGGGCTGGAGTGCAGAGGTCTCTGGAGATCCCTCTGTACCTGGGGTCTCACCTCTCTTCCCTCGCTCCACTTTTTTTTCATTGCCTTGGAGGAATCTTCTTTTTAAAAAGGAAAAAGCAGCCTAAAATGGCTTTTTCCTTGCAAACTGCGCTTTCTGATGGGAACACCTTGCTTTGCATCAACGTTGCCTGTTTGAGGCTCTGCAAGTGACACGGGGTGACCCCCTCCAACCCCCCCAACCCCCCTTGGCTCTTTGCCAGCCAGGGGACATCAGCCAAAGGGGCTGTATTTATGGGGGGACTGCTTTGCTCCCCCCCCCCCCCTCCTCCCATTTCCCTCAAAGAGTGGGGGTCCTGTTGCTGCCCGAAGCGCCTGCGCACCCCTCCTGCAGCACCAGCGAGGTTGCATTAGGGTTAGCTCTGGTCGCACCCGGCAAACCTCCTCCGAGGATTTTTTTCCCTGCAGAGGGAAATTTGCTTTTCCTCCCGAGAAGCCTTTAGGTACAAACAAATTTGATTTCCTTTGCTGGGGGCACAGGAGGAGCAGTCAAGGAAGGTTTTCTCTTTGGGGTTGGGACTGTTGCATGGGTGAGCAGGGATGCAAGTGACTTTTTTGTTCCTCCTTTTTATTTTTTTCCTCTCCAGCAGATTATTTATAGAAGGGAAGAAAATATTCTCACAAGTCTAATAACTTTAGTGCTTATAAAGGATTAGGTCCTAATAACTCCTGTGATAAGATGGAGGCTCGGTGTAATCTGTTACTAAGTGAAAATCTAAAAGCCATTTAAATAGATACGGCAAAGAGCTATCAAGAGACTATTACATTATAAACAACAAGGAAATACCTTTTTAACGATTTAAGGGGGCGTTTCGGGTGGTGGGACAGTAGATGCGTTATAAGCAAGACAGTATCATTTCATTTCTATATTGAGAAAACATTTACAGATATTCAACAGATGTTACAAGGACGTTGCAGAGGTGGAGAGTGTGTTTCGCACAGATGTAAGAACATCTGTAGAAGACAGTATATAGTTACATAGCTGTGATTATGAGTGGTAATTGACTGGCTGGACAGACAGTTGATGTTTTAATGAAGCATTTATTAAAACTTTATGGTAGTGTTACTAGAAATAGAATAAACGCCACAACTGTCAGCTCTTTAGACTGGGGATGCTTTTCCCCCACCCTTGGCTTGTGCTGTGTTGAGCGTGCTGGTGGCCCATGAAATACATATATGTAGTTTGAGTCACTGGTTCTGGTCTTTCTCAGCCATGGGGATGCTGGCCTGATACGAGAGCATCAGCGAGGGGATGTGACATTACCTTGCTGAAGGACAGGACATGGTAGAGAAGGTGCCGTCTTGTTTCTTCAAGGACTTTTTAATGGCTAACCATCATGTTTGTGTGGGGTAAGGGGACGTATGGAGAGCGGCCATGGGTGTTTTCAAGGGTGGTGGTGGTTGAAGGAGGTGGCTGATCCTGGACTGTGTCCAAGTGACAAAGTAAAGGAGTTGTAGAGAGCTCCAAAACCTGGGACAAGTAGCCAAAACTTGAAGCAGAGGGGCCAGAGGCGTGTTTCTGAAAGTGCATGGAGAAGATGAATGTGGTGACCACAGGGCCCAGGTTTTAGATGACCTGAAGGTGACGGCGGTGTCAGAGGTATTTTATTACGGTGAATACTGAGACATACAGAGTATATCAGCTGGTGCAACAGGGTCCTCAGTGCTGAAAATGAAAATGCAGTCACTGTTGTTAATAGTGATGCTATTTGGAAATACTCTGTTCTATCATGGTAAAGTGGTGGTGCCTGGGAGCAGGTTTTTTTAGGATGAGGGTAGCCGATGGTACCTCGTTAGTATTTAAAACTCATCATTTGAAACTGTTAATCTTTGCATGATAGTCATCTCTGATGAAACCAGTCAAATCCATCCTGTGGGTTTTTTACCAGAAGATTTCTCTTTATTTTCTGTGTCTCAGGTATGACTCCTACAGTGATTAAAAATGTTTGGGTTGCAAAACAGGGGAGTGCAGAAATATGAGCAGAGACTTTGTCACTGACATTTAAAAAACTCCTGAAAAAGTTTATTTTGAGATTGGCCTTTTGCAAGACCTAAACAAAGCATTCTTGAGAGGGCTGGTTTGGAAAATGTGTTCACAGTTACTCCATTTTTATGAATCAGAAGTGTTTGCTCTAAAATTAAATAGTAATAAAAAGAAGGGGGAAAAAAAAAAACCAAGCAGTTCTTGACAGCTGACCGAGAGATCATTTCTGAGTAGGTGTGAGGCTTAAAAAAAGGTATGTGCAGAATCCTTGCTATTTTTACTCTCTCTCATGATTCTTGCTTTCATGATTAATACTCTTAACATCACTGGGTGGCTTGTGCAAAGGAGTCCTATTTTCCTGGGTAAAGTCCTGAGACCCAGTTTGAATAGAAGTTATTGGAAAGTTTTGTGTTTATTTACTTGACAGGGAAGATGAATTCCCTCCACGAAAATCCGGGAGGTGACATTATCCTTGCCCCTGCAGTGTAGGAGGCCAGGCAAGATGACCATGGGCTGAGGATCCTTGAAATCTAAGGAGCCATAAGTCCCATGTGGAGACTTTTGGGTGGAAAGCAATAGCTTTCCTGGATGTGTTAAAAATATCCCTCTAAAGAAAGGACAAGAAAAAAGAATATTTATCTGTTTCTTGGAAGGTGTTTTGAGCAAGGTCCAGGGTGGGAGCTCAGCGCAGGTGTAAGACTAGACTCCACGGTGCACTGCTGTATGGGTGATGGTGGGGCATTAAAGCTGGATGTCCTGGAGCAGCTCACATGTTCACCATGGCATCTCTTGGAGGCCGCTTGTGGAATGAAAGGGAATCGAATTTCTCTTTTCTTAGAGAAATGGGATGGAATTGGCGCCATAAATGTCACCTACAGGACTCCTGAGTTAAAATGTCTTGTGGAATTTGGTTCTGGATAGACCTTGGCAGGGGTCTGCTGGCTGTCCTCACGTGCCTTTGGTGAAGGGAAGGGTCCTCCTCTTCCTGCTGTTGTACCAAGGGGTGGCAGGAGATGGCTATGGGGCTGGATCTTTTTTTTTTGGCAGATCCTGCCAGTCAGTGAAGCTGCTTCTGGATGTAAAGCACTGAAAGGGATGTAAGCGTGTGTAGGACTAAGCCCAAATGTTGATCAGCTGTGCTGTTTAAATGAACCAAACAGTGCCAAGACCTAAAATGTCATTTTTCCTGAAAAGTGTTGGAATCAGATGGCAGATGTTTCCTGGATTCTGGTTTACATCTTGTATTTTTTTGGAAAATGTTTCCGACTGCTGCAAAGTATCGCAACGTAGAAGGCAGGACTGATTGCCCCAGGCAATGGGAGTTTTGGCTGATGAGGGACTTCTGCATTGGGTCCTAAATTAAGTCCATGAAAGCAGTGTTTTGTGTTTCCCACTGCGTGACTTCTATCGCTTGGCTGATCACTCCTGTTCAGGGGGTCTGATCTTTTTTTGATCCACGTGGCTGGTGTTTTGAGATGATAAGCATCAGATGAGATGTTTCAGGATGATAAGCAGCTGTGTGTGTTCAAAATACCCATCTAAAAGGCTGCTTCATTTCAGCTCCGTTTCAAACACAGAGGTGGGAGAAGACAGGGCATTGCAGATGGTTGATGTTGCTGCTGTGCTTTTCCTTGCAGTTCTTTTGCCTGTTGTAAAGGGCATTGGGGATGTTGAGTCAGTCTTCTTCATGGCCCCGATTCAGCTGAGAGCTTTAGAAGGTGCCTAATCTTAAATATGCTGTATTCCCAAAGTAGTCGGTGTACGTTGGATCTTTAGCATGTAGAAGTGCTTTACCAAAGAGGGGCTACATCATGGCAATTGCCTGTTGAATCATGGAGAAGGTGACAGCCACCTAGTAGGTGACAGAACAGCTGGAAAGGAGGAGGATTAGTACACGGTGACCTGCCTCTCCCTGGCCTGGCACCTTACACTGACATTTATGTCTATGGAAAAGGGGATGTAAAATATCAGTGCTGTGACAGGAGGGGGTTTTACAACTGCTTGGAATGAGCATCAGTAATGCAAGTGCAGGGCGGAGGAGAGGCACCCTCTTGCCTTACCTGGCTGTTTGTGGAAGAGCTGTGGGGTGGTTTGGGGCCAGATCCTGCTGTTGGCATCCGAATCTGAGAGGCTGCCCCGGCCAGCTGACGTGGGCGCTGAGGACCGTATCATGCCATGCGCCTGTGCTTCGTGGGATGCTGAAGGAGGGGATGTCCAGGATTAGCAGGGCTGATGGCAGGGGTACAGGGGTGGCAGCAATGCCTTGGTTGTAAAACATCCAGCTTCCTGGGAAGAAGGGAAATGTAATGAAAAAGTGCTTTTAATTGTAGATGTTTGATCTAGTCCTCAGTGAAGTTTGTAGCAGGTTTTTGCTTTAAGTCCAGCTCTACGTCCTGAGGCTATATTTACACATAGGGCTGCTAAGAGTGGGATGCGTACCGAAGTCTGTGTGCCTGCCTGTCTTCTGTCTCTTTTTTTTTTTTTTTTTTTTTTTGGCCTAATACTGCAGGGCTTTTTACTGTAAACAAGTTAGTTTCTCTAATTAGGTTTATTTTACTTTCTGTTATCTTATCTTACTGCTATTTATCTCTGTGTATATCCTGGGCTCTGGGGTGTGCCACGTAGGGAGGATGAGAAAATTGCTTTGTGAAACAGGTTTGTCTCTGTTGGCATAAAAAGTATGAGGCATTCGGTGCCAACGCAAGAAGAGAGGAGAGCAAGGACCTACTGAGTTACAGAGGGCTGTCACCACCTCGTGTAATCCCTTCTCCACCATGTGTCTTCAGAGAAGTTTGCTTCCTGTCCCTCTTCCCCTTTGGGATGGACAATCCAGACTGTCCCTGCTCTGATAGTTCCCGAGTTTCCCATTTTTGCATATTTTCCCTCCAGGCTTAGTCATTTATTTTCTGTGCTGCTGCACAAATGGTACTGATGCTTGGCTTCAAGAGTAGAAAGATCAGCCCTATTGGAGGGCTGGAAGGGACCTCCATGGCTTGTACAGACCAGCTCTTACCCCAGGGCAGAATTAACTGTACCAAGATCTGTTTCTGGACAGATCCGCATCCTAACCCCTCCAAAAAGCAAGGCTCTGTGCACTTCTCACCGTCTATCCCACTTCTTCACCAGATTCGTTGTTAGCAATTTCTTCTCATGCCCAAATCAAATGTCCCTTCCTGCAGTTAAATCCCAAGCCTTCCTCTTCGAACCACCAAGAACACAGAAAACAGGTTATTTCCCCATTCGGTTATTTTAATATATTTAAATATTGTGAACATTCCTAATTCTCCAGATTAGATAGGATTTGCTTCATCCGCCCCAGAGTACATCTGAACCAACGCAACGCTGTTCGAAGCAGTAATTTGCCCCTAGTAAAATCCTGTAGGGTGTTCAATATGAAAGAGATATTGTCACTTGATATAAGTGAAAACATTTGGCAAGGGAAACTCTCAAATAAATAGTAATAAAAAAAAAAAAGACAGAAATTTGTAAGAAGTGATGCTTAAAAGGTTTCCAACTGGTACTTTGTCTGAGAAGAGAGACAGGCTCTTTTTCTAGGAGGTGAAAGCTGTTCCTTGATGTGTTCAATAGCCTTTCCAAATGAGCCTCCATTTGCATTGTGCAGATGCTCAGGGGGTGTAAATATTGTGGTAGGCTGCCACTAGCAATCTTGCCTAAGTATGGTTTTATTTAGGGACCTCTGCCTAGAGGAGCAGACTTTCTTCTCAGCCGCAGTGCTAGTCCTGTGCATCCTCATGTTAAATGCAATGGGATGATTTGCAGCGTTGCCCATGAATTAGCTTTTTTGGGGAGCTGGGGGCTGCAGTTATTGCCTCACACTGGCTGCGTGCTCTTGGAAGTGGTCTCTGAGCATTGAAAAGGGTCACCTGCGTTACTTAAAGCAAGGAATGGAGATCCAGACTTTTAGACCCAGAAGAGAACACTGTTGACTTGACTAGAGCTGTAAAAATCGGAGGTTGTATGTGTTGTAATTTGCAGTGTGGCTACTGGGAAGACTGATCTCAGTGTTTAATGGGGCTGGGGTCAAATGGCACACAGGTATGTCCAGGCTAGCAGGCAATGGGGGCAACCAGAAGGGCTGCAGAAGCACAGTGTTGGGTCGGAGTCCCAGTGGGGAAAGGAGATGCTGTGGAGAAGAGTGCTTGACAGTGGGCAGCATATCAACTTGGTATTTTTTGTCTTGACTCCTGGGTCATGCCTGGTCTTGTATTCTGTCCCGTGGGTGAGAAGATGCCTTGGTGGGTCACCTGAGGAGGGAGAGCATGATTCAGGATCAGTCTTGTGGCAGCCAGCTCGCACACATCCTAGATCTGGTCCCACAGGGCTGAGTCCCCCCTTCACCCTGCTCAGCATACAGGGCCAGTACCATGTGGCATCTGAGCATCTCACTTCTTCAGTTTGTTTGTGGGCAAATTTGGATGTCTAAAATCTTAGCAGGTGCTGTGCAAGCACAGGCGCCCCCTGAGGGTTGTTCATCTGATCTGAATTTTGGGTGTCCAACTTGAACCACTCACATCATCCTTCAGAGATGCTTTTGCTCAGTTAGCTGCAAATGACTGACTAGGTGAGGCAAATCCCACTGGAGGTAGGTAGGATTGGTGGGCATCGTTCCTTGTAGTGCTGTTTCATGGGGATTTGCTGTGCTGGAAAACCCCAAGGTGAAGTCAACAATGGAGCCAGGACCTGGTCTGGTATCACCTGTGTCCTACCTAGGCTTTTGCTCCATCTGCTCAGGTGCTCCCTTTTTACCTGATGTAAAGCCATTTGGCCAGGTGGAGTACATTAGTGGGGATGTAAAAAAATGATGTGTTCTGGAAGTAGGATGGAAGAGGGGACAACTGGAGTGACTGTCTTAGCTCTGGGATGGGGTTGAGGCAGGGCAGGTCTCAGCACAGCCCTGTCTGGCTTCCTGAGAGCCTCAGCACTAGTTGCTGCAGTTTCCTCATCGTTCAGGCGGGTGGATCTGGTCTCATTTTTTCATCATGGTTTCCTTGATTGCCTTGCAGTGGCTTTTTTACTCATGGTCCTGCAAAAGGCTTGTAGATGGTAAAAGTTCCATGAAATGGCACATGGTAGCGCCTGGCTTTGAGGGGACTGGGTGAAATCAGCAGATGCATTCACCAGGAAAGTCTGCTGGGGCCACCCCATGTTCAGCTTCCCTCCAACTTGGCTGGGAAAAGAAATACAGGTTCCTTATATCGCAGCATACCTAAGGTTGAGCTCTGGAAATGCAGTGAGCCCTGGAGCTGCCCGTGGACCCACCCTCCCACTGGCCATGTCCCTGGTAGGGGCTCTTCACCAAGGACACGGGGTGATGCTGGCAGCCCTCGCTGCAGCCCTCCTGTGCTCATCAAGTGGCTCCTTACTGAGAGGTGGGACCATCTCAAGTCAAGGGACGTTACTGAATTTTGGAGGCAGGGGCTGGATTATTGGGAGAGCAGTGGGATTTCTGCTTCTCCACCATTCAGGACTTAGCGGTACCTTGGCACAACTGATGCACTATCCAGGCAGGAGGTGTCAAGGATGTAGGATCTTTTTTTGCATCCTCTGTTCCAGTAGTCTGCCTTTTTTTATGTCAGTCCCAATTAACCAAGCACACATTAGAGGGAGAAAGTAAGTTTTTCAGGAATAACTCCAAGGGGAAAGCCCTAGGGTGCTGGATTTGTGTGTGTGGGTAGGGGACCTCTTCCTCTAGGGGCTTGCTCCAAAGGAAGGAAAACCAGGGTGGAGTCAACAGGAGATGAAAAATGTACAATGGTACGAGGAAGCCAACGCCGGCACTTACACAAAGAGCCAATATTGATACAGATGACAAGGCAGCATGTTTGAGATAATGGTGCGGCTGAGACTGACAGCCGTGGGAAGAAGGAAATAAAAGAGATTCTTTTTTATATTGGCTGGCTTTTTCTGCCTGTGAATTAAGTGTCTGGATCTGAATTAAATACCAGGGGAATGGGAGCCGTGTGGGGGAAGAATCGGATCGGTTTGAACCACCACTGTGCAAAAACAATGAACAAGGGATCTGAAACCAGGGAATTTCCCCCCTCCCTGCTCTTTCAAATGCATTTCATAATATTTTCCTTTGTGTTCGTGCCTAGTGTAGTGTCACCTTGAGCCTCTTTTGCTGTTGTTTCCCATCCCCTGGTTTACAGGCTGGCAGTGTGGCTTGTGGTCCTTAATGTGGTTTCCAGTGGACACGGGTTTCTTCAGACTGACTGAGAAATCGGAGTACAGCGGTGTGTGCTGCTTGTTTAATGTTGATGATTGCGGGCCGTTCAGCAAGCTACTGCTAACGCGATGGCTGGGGACTCTGTTTGAAGTGTTAATTAGCAGCAATTAATAAGAAGTGAAAAATTAATACCCTATGTCAGCTTTCTTTGCTAGTTAGTTATATCAACACCAAGGCTCAGACCTATCTTGAAGCTTATGTTTGCATAAGCGTTTGGTCTTGTTGTCACATAGTATTGGGAGAATACTTAAATACTCTCCGACCATAAATGGTAAACTAGTTATTCCCAAAATAAGAAGATAAGCTATAGCCTCTGACAGATCCAGTTTTCTTGGGATGTGGATGCTCTCAACGTGACATTTCAAAAACAGTAAGTTGTCCATAGCTTAAGCAAAAAATACATTAAAAAAGAGTTAAACAAAAATGTTGATGACGTTGATGAATTTGGCTAAGAGATCCTGCTTTGCCCCCTTTTAATCAAAGTGGGCCCAAGCCCAGCCCCAGATGTGACCGCTGAGAATGGGTCCCAGCCGTATTGCGGACACCTTGGGCAGGTTCCTGCGGGTTTTCCCATCATTTTCCATTTCTGCTGGGAAACCTGACCCAGGGCAATGGGCCTTTCTCATGAGTCTGGGGCTTGACTGCGTAAGAAACGGAAAATTCTGTCATCATCTGATTGGACACCTTCAGCTTTTTATCAGCTCATAACTTTGTCTTATCAACATCATAGGAGCATCACAAGATTTAACTACACTACTAAGAGGCTTATATTTCTTCTTGGTATTTGCATTGTTACCCCTGAGTTCTGTTTAAGATGATTGATTTGTTGTGTTTAAATTGATCTCTCTGTTTCTGTCCATCCTTTGAATATTTTTTTTTAATAGACCCAAATTACCTTCCATCATTGTCTGGTCCTAGGCAAAAATGGAAACTGCTGAATCCACCCAAGGTTTAACTTCAGCTGACACCTCCCCTCCTCTCATTTAACAAGCTTGATGTAAAATCCTGATACTTAACCAATTTATTATTAATGATATTTACGGAAGTATTCTCTACCAAAGGAGAAGTGTTTTTTGACTTTCAGTAGACTGATTGCTTCTAGTTTCATAGTTAATTGAAACTTAATATACACTGGGGATGAGTGATATATATGTTCTGAGGTTAGCTGCACTCGAAATACTCGTAGTGTATAATACACTTAATTCATTAGCAAGTCTCATGTCAACAAAGAATAAAGATAAAGTGCTGTAGTGGCCGTCACAGTGGGGAAGTGATCATTATTATTTATGGAGTGCTCAAAGTATACTAAGCACTTTGAAAAGAGACCAACAAGCATATTGCTCTCAATTGGTTTACTGTCTCCTTTTTTAAAAATACTTTTTTCTTTTCATTAGCAGATTCCTTTGGGGTGGGGAACACAAATTGCTGACAGGAGTCTAACTTTGGCCAAACAACCTTCAGTTGCGGTTGTATCATCTACCTTGGTAATTTTCTTCTACCAGTGATGCTTTGTGAAACACCGATGGTTTTAGCATGGTTTAATTGCAGTTGCTGTGATGCTGTTGTGATCACTGTAGCAGACAGTCCCACCATGGTTCAGTTAGTGGATAGCACACTTAGAGTTGACATGCTCCTCATCTTTTTTGTTTCCTCCTATAACTGCTCACACACATCCTTTTCTTCCTCACAATTTTCATTGGAACAGCCTTAAAAACTGAGAATGAAAAATCTACGACAGAGCATTCTCCCTCTTTCTATTTTATAACCACCATATCTGGTCTTCCTGATATGCCTCCCGAGTAGTAAAAGTTGAAAAAATCCCATAATATTTTTACAGTCTTATTACCTCCTACTTTACTTGGCCTCTGGCAGTAAACTTTTTTCCTACTTTTAGTCACGCTTCTTGCAGAGCATTTGGCATCGGTGCCGCCAGCATAGTCCTCTCTGCCATGCAGGTCTTGGAGACACCGACTAATAAGCAGGACCAGTCCTCCACATCGCACATTCTGGACACGTTTTTTTCCCTACTGTCTGTCTTTGCTGTAACATATCTTGTGTGAATAGCTGATTCCCTCTGTGCCCATAACCCGAGCTCTTGGTTTCTCTTTTTCAGTCCTCCTTTGGCACCTCATAATTCATCACCATCTCAGAGAGTTTTACTGAAAAGCTCACTTTGGAGTTCTTTTTAATCTACTCCTAAAGGTGTATCTCTGGGTATTTCTTGCCTGGTGGCTCACTGTAGCTAGAAATGCAGTTCTCATTTAGTCTGGTGTCTGATTCAAGTTCTAGTCCGTCTGTATTCCCTTTTTCGTGTAATTTTTCATATCTTTGTGTTTTTATTCCACTTTGTATTTACTATGGTCATTCCTTTTAGAAGATTCTCCTCTGCCAACATAACCCAATGTACACCTGAGTTAATATTTGCTACCCTGCATGGTACTAACTGGTGCAGTTACCTTGGGTCAGTCTGCATTCAAAAAAAAAGTTGCAGCTAGCACTATTTCATTAGGGTATCTGCATTTTTGCGTGCTGAACTTTGTTTTCTAGAGTTATTCCAGTCTCTCCCAAGTATTTTCCTTTCAGTGTTTCCTGTTTCATTATCACAGATTTTGTCCTTTGGAAGTTTGAATATTTATGGAGTGAGATATATCTCACACAGTGTTAGTCATCAAAGAGTTGGAAGTCAAGGGCTGAACTTGCTGGAGGATGGTTGAGTTGACCTTTCCTGCCTTTTTTTTTTTTTTTTGGCATGGGTTGTGCCACCTTATGGGCTGGTCCTTCTCTCTCTGTTGGTGGTACAGGGAGCTGGACTGAACTTTGAGATGTGAATCCTGTGGATGCTGTTCACTATCTCATTATCTTCTCTCGTTATTATTGTTGCTATTGCTGTTATGACATTATTGCCACTAAGCTCCTCTGTTGCAGTTCCTCATCCAACTCTTGCTTCACCTTGGAGGAGGGAGCAGGATCGAAGCATTACAGTAAACATGAGATAACTTGAAAACCATTAGGAAGGGCTGAGGGAATGGGTTAGTGTAGGTGGGACAAATCACTCACTGTTTTTTGTCTTTTAGCTTCTCTAGGCACTCCCTGCTGCAGGATGAATTAGGAAGGCAAGGCCTCTTCCTCTGAACCATGGAGACAAGGGCGTCTTTCATTGCCACCATGCAAGAGACCCAGCATCTCTCCCCAGAGAAGGGTCAGATCCCGGCCAATGGCAACAGGGAGCAGTTTGATTCAGGTGAGCATTCCTTCACCTCCATGGGTTATTTTCACTGTTACAGCCCTCCAGCTGATCACCAGTAGAGGTGAGGACAGCCGTGTTGCCAGGGGAGCATTGAGAGTGGTTGTATAGCTTGAAGACGTTTTTTGAGTCTTATGGATTGGACTGTGTCTCATGGTTGATGGGTTGGGAAATTTGAGCTTTTCTTCTTCTGGATCTCTTCTTCAGTACATAGCAGCTATTCAAAGTTTAAACAAAAAGCCATGGAAGACCTTTCCCAGGACATCATATTGTGTTCTTCTGGTTTCCTCACGCTTTTTTATTTTCTTGAAGTTTTGTGATTAAAGAGAGGAAATGAACATTTAGAAATTACAGCATTTCTCTTTTGTTTTGACCGTCACCCTCATTTCCTTCACATTTTTTTTTTGAGTGCTTCAGATGAGAAGGCTTCAAAAGCATTAGACCAGCCAGCAGAGAGCAGCTCTGGGATGGGCATCTGAAGGTGGGGATTCACTGTGCTAGTTTTGGGCATTGTCATGGTAGGTACAGAAAAATAAGTGCTAACTTCTGCTGACTTCTGCTGGAGTTAGGTCCTTTAACTTCCCATATCTAGCCTTGACAGGAGGAGACTGTATCTTGTGGTGAAGTTGCACATTATGGCTAGACCCAATCTACTTTCTTTCTGATGCCCAAACGGGAGACTCCTTTTTATACCATCTCTTCTCTTGCACTACCTCTGCTGTCCATCACACCCTGGGGTGAGTCAATCAACTCACTAACCCGATAGAAAGATAATCCAGAAAAAAAAAAGTGACTAATTTTCTGCCTGCTTTATGAGTTGAACTGGTTGGAGGAAGAGGGAGGGCCAGAGCACATGCTGGTGGGAATGGGACCTCTCCCAGTGGCACTGAATTGTTAATTTGGCTCAGCTATAACTTGTAACTTCATCCTTGTTCTGTGTTTGCATGGAAGAGCTCAACTGATGAACTTGTGGAGAACAACATCGAGCTATCAGTCCTGTACAAAAGGGTTTGGTTTTGCATTGTGGTACTTGTGCTGGTTCTCATATGCTTGATGATTTTCCAGAACTCACTTTCATTTCTGTAAGACCTATTCTTGACAACAGGATCCTGAGATGTAAATCATAGAATCATAGAATCATTATGGTTGGAAGAGACCTCAAAGATCATCAAGTCCAACCGTATACCTGATGTCACCATGTCCACTAAACCATGTCTTGAAGTACATGAAGAAATGGCAGATGAAAGTCTATGCTCGCAGGTGGGGCTCTGAAGGGCTACCTAAGGTCTATTTCAATGGAAATAGGTGACCTCACCAGTGATGAATCACTGATTCAACTCTACTCGAGTGCAACAGTATGTTGCTGTTTGTGCTTTATTGGGCAGTGCTGTGCTGAAGTCCTTTGCAAAGCTGTGTCTTTGGTCAACTTTTCGCTGTTTCTCCCTCAGCACCACAGAAATTTGGCCACCCAGCCTTTCGTTTCTTCACTTCTCATAATGAGTCAGTAATTTTCTTACTTCCCTGAACACCACCCATTGGAAAGCTGTGACCGGCCTTTGAATTTTTGCCACATTCACTAATGAGTTGTGGGGGGGAAGACTCACAGCAATGTAAGACCATGCCAGTTAAACTATGACCTGTGGTCCTTCAGCTGACTTTGTAAGCTTTTTAGGGTGAGGATGGGCTGTTTTGGACAGCTCCTTGGGCAATGCAACCATCTTCTACATCTTTTGCCATAAAAACAATAAACAAAGGTGGCACGTTTGGCTTGCAGGTTGCCAGTGCCCACCTGGGCAGCTCTTAGCAAGCAACTGCATTATGCTTGTGCAGTTGGGATGGAAATGCAGGTGGGCTTTCAAGAGTTCAGCAAGGGTAGGGAAAAATGAGAGGGATGTCCTAAAAGATTGCAAACTGGCTGTGTTGCACTGAAAACATGTTTGAAATGTGGGGTCGTCCAACTGGTCTTGCCATGATGCTTATAGATTTAACTGGACTCTTAAGCTGTGCGTGTTAGGTGGGACACAGAGAGATGGAAACTTTCCTGTGCTGTGGGGTTGTTAGTCCAGCCAAAGTTTTGGTTTTTTTCCATGGTATATGCAGTAGTTCTGGTTGTTTCAGATGACTTCAAAGGGAGATCGGACATGCTTATGGAAGAAGGGTGCAGCGTACTAACGGCTTAGAAACTATGTTTGTCTCAAGGAAACCCCTGAACCAGAAAGTTGCATGATAGGAAGTTACCTGGGAGAAAGTGTCACGGTTGTGTGATGGTTACCCTCATATAATGGATGTTTCTAGGCATCCATGAGGAGACAAAGCATACAGGAAAAGTGTGAAGGGGAGGATGTGTAGGTATGGAGGTGTTGTGATGAGAAACCTGGATTCATCCCACCTAAAGGAAGCAGGACACTCTTGTGTTACCTTAGATAAGAACATAAATATTTCCCTGAGTTCTTCCATAGATGTGAAAGAGAAAGAACTTCCCCTCTATAGGGTGACTCATAGAGGTGACTGCTGAGGGTCTTCTAGAGTTAAACATCTGAATCTGGAGCTGAGGTGTTCTAAAAATCCTTACAAAACCTAATCATCTGATGTTGCCTATATCACCAGTTAAGAGAAATATAGAGCTCCAGAAAGGAAGTCATCCCATTTTAACACAGGTGCCAGGTTGCCTTTGGGTCGAGTTGCCATCTGGAGCTGCCTGTTTCTCCCCACTGAGGATGAAGAAAGCTAACCCTGACTGGAGCAGAAGGGAACATCTCAAACCTTATTGCTCACATGATGCAGACCCCTCGCTCTCGGTGGAATTCATATCCTCTAGTTCAGACATTTCCAGAGAGGACACCTGCAGCCTGATCTAGTCACCATTGGATCCATTTATATCCATGGGAGGGAGGTCGGAGCCTCTAGGATGAGATTCAGTTGGCCAACCATGGACATTGGTTTTGGAACGAGAAGAACTGGCCTGTGGTGCCTGAATTTCATTGGGGATATGGATCTTGGTGACTCTCCCAAGGCCATGCCAGAGGTTTTGTGGTTGATCTGGTCCTGGCCCCACCCTGTTACCTGCATTTCAGTTCTCTGTTCACTTAAAAAGTCATGACTGGATCTATGTGCTATAAATAAGATGGCTAAGCAATTTGCCACAAATATGTTCTCCTTCAGTGAAGCCTGGGAAAAATCTGCATTTCTGGAGCCACAGGTTTTGGGTCTCTTACCCCCTTTATTTCCCATAGCCAAGCACATCAGGAGCCTGTTAACAGCTGGAACAGTTGCATTTTTATAGTGTCAATGCTTGAGCACTTTAAAGCCATTGAGAGGCTCACAGATAATGACTTGTTGATTTTATTTGCCATCCTGGACTTGTTTATACATCACCGTATTGTAGGCCAGCCAGCCTTGACTCTTTCATTAAGAAGGAGCACTGGGCCTAAGTACCAATAATTAGAAAGGGAGCTGATATGTAAAATAGCCTAATGCCAAATTTATCATTGCTTAGGGCACTCTGTGAAATGTTGGCACCTGGAGTTTTGCAGCTCTCCGGCAGAGCCAGGGCTTTGTTCTTGGAGTGCGTGACTTGAGGAGCGAAAAACAGTTCGGCTTTGTGATAACTGCTTCTCAAGTGGGCACAATCTTCGTTGTCGTATGTTGAGTGACTTTACGTTTCTCTGTCTGCCTTTTAGCTGGGGGATCTCCAGAGGTTGGGAAGAGGTGTCCTCTGCTCTTCAGCAGTAGGGCTTTTCTGATGGATGAGGAAATTTGTGCACAGTCCTGTTATGTGCGTGGATGGGGCTGGGTCCCTTGGGCTGGTCTCATCCCTGGGCCACACTGTCTCTGCTCTGGATGCCCCCCTGCCAGATTTCTAGAAGGGAACAAAGTCCATTAAAAACATTTTGGAAACTTACAGTCCCTTCAGAATCCTTTGTGGTAAAGTGAAGCAAAATAAAACACTAATGCTGTGATAAATGACTACTCTGACATTATTTTTACAGACCTTGTAAAAGCAATTTCCTGATAAAGTCTGCAGATAAAACATGGTAGAGAAGTCAGACTTGTGATGTGTCAGAGAGAAATGTACTGACAGGGAGGGAAGACTGCAGCTCTTACGCTGCCTCCCTCCAGTGTCTTGAGGCCTCTCTGGGTTTAGAAAGGAGAGATCTGGGTGATATTTTTTTAAACAGGTGCTGTTGTGAGTTTTGCTGGACTGCATGTGAATGAACCTGGGGCTCTGGGTACAGTGGGGCCAGTGAGTCTGTCTGTGTTGGCACACGGCAGAGGAGGTCACGGGTCATAAGCTCCTGAAGTACAGGAGCACTTGTTTTATCCATAACTAGCATCTGTAATGCTAACAGAATTAACGTGCTGTTGCCAAATTCTGGAGGAGGTTTTGCGACCCTGGAGACATTGCTCCCTGCAAGGGCTGGAGGTTATATACTGAACTGCCTAGAAATCTTGGCTTCCACTGCTCTGTGCAATGGCTTCTTCCCATAAGACTGCTGAGGAGGGCTGAAGAAAAGGAGATGCTTGCCTGGACTCACCCAGCAGGTTAGAGCAAAAAGCAGGAATAAAAATTGAGACTATATAGAGAACATCGTGGGCTGAGGGCAATGTCTCATCCTCTGAAATGGAAATATCTGAGCAGAAGAGAAGAGAGCGAAGGGCTGGCCTGGAAATGTCCTGTCCATGTCAGATGTCCTGAGGTGAAGATGTCCTTGGGGTTGTTGAGCAGCCCATCCCGACATCACAAGCGCAGTTGGGTGCAGAAGCAGGGAGCAGCCAGGCAAAGGGAATTCACTTTTAACTTTTCATGCCAGATGCTTCTGTCTTGTAGTGGGATGGGGATTGATTGTGCTCAGGGTAAAAAGTTGCTTAAGCACTGGAGTAGTTTTAAGCCTGGGCTGGATAACTGTATCTGCCCATCTACTCACGGACTAACATACTTTATATTAGAGGCTCAGCCTTTGAAGTCTCTGGACCTGGCTCTTCTGTAAAACATTAACTCCACAGGGTTGCAGACATTAAGGCTGAAAAATTTCCCTGATGGTCTAAGTTGCCTGCCTGCATGATATAGATGAGGGAAACTCTTAGCTGTTTTTGCACCAAGTTCCTACCTTGTGGTTAAGCTGTGGCTTATCTTTCAGTCAAGAATGAACAGAGCCCTTATTTTGGGTCAAATACCTCAAGTAGAGCCAGCTTCTATCCCTGGAAGGTTTTGCAATAAATGCAAGAAACAAAACAAAGCCTATCCCTTATTGTACATTCAATATGTCTGTTTTCACGATGTAGTCATGGCGTTGGGTTATTCCTTGCCTTGCTGAGTTGAAAAGTCATTTGGTAGCCACTTTATCATGGGAATAAATGTTGATTTACATTTTCATATTTAAGCAGGTTATTTGAGTTTAAGGTAAGGGATCAGACCTTAGACTTGATGCAACAGTGTGCAAAGTGTTTAACAGCACTGACAGCTCAGCGCTCCTCTTTGAGCTCCCAGACAGATCTTTACTCTCCACCAGCCCTGTCTCAAAACCCCTCTTCTGATCCATTTTTTTCCCCTCACCTATGTATGTCTGGCTCCATAGGCAGCAAATAAAACCTGTGTCGTCTTCTTTTAATAATGAGAGATTCCCATTGCACAACATAATTTTCTCGTCCTGAAAACTGGAGACCTGTAGCAATAATTGCAATAAATTAACCCTGCCGTTTTCTTCATAAAACTGTCTGGGGAGGTTTCTTAATTCAGTTTGTCATGAGTCACTTTAATTACATCATGACCACACTGATGAGTGTTTGGGCAGGTAAGGGTCTCACAGAGTTTGCTTGATAAATGCCTGTTGCAAAGAGCTCATTGCTAGACTGTAAATATTTTTGCTCTGGGGATGGAACTGGGTTTGTGAGATTGCTTGGGAACAAAATGAAAACAATCAGATTTGGCTGATTTTCTGTAAGTGAAAGAAGATTTATTTTTAATTATTGCTGTTTGTGTTTCAGTGATAGTTTGAGGCCTCAGCTCTGCTCTACTCAGCATGGTTATAAAAAAAATAAAATACAAGAAGGAGTAGTAATGTCAAGTCCTTCACCATGGGGAAGTGTTGTGTGGGGCAGCGGTGTGGGTGGGGGAGGCATGATGCAGAGCCCCAAATCTGAATTGGGGCAAGGACAAGGCAGGGAGCAAGAAGGCAATAGTGGTATGGTGAGGGATGCTGGGAGATTTGGGGGAAAGCAGCTGTAGTCTTGGGGGGAGAGGGAGATGTGGGGGCCTCAGCTGAGATTTCTGGGTGGAAGGATGCTGAGGAAGGAGAGAAAGGGTGGAAGGACTGAAAATGGGGCTCCCCAGCCCCAAGGATTGGGCTGTTTGCTCTACACACTGCTCACCCAGCAGAAGTAACTTCTAATATTATCCCTAGGACACTGCTGTAATTAACAGTGCTGGGTGACACCCTTTTGGGGCAAAAGCAAGGCCATTGCACTCTTGTGATAGTGAACAGGCAGCCATGTCCCTTGCAGCAACAGAGTCATCAAATACAAAATAAAAGAGCACAAGTGCCTGTTGCTGTGTGACGGGTTTGGTCCCCCACTGCCATGAAAGCAGAGTAATTTCTGGTCTCAAACCATTGGCTGCTAAGGTCCCAAAGTCTGCTGGAAGTGGTGTAAGAGCCGGTGAAAACAGATAAACACAGATCTTTAAAAACAAGCTTTCCGTTTTCCTTTGAGTTGATGTTTATATTGGTTGCTATTCTCACCCTGAACTGTTTGACACAAAGTTTGCCTTCTTTGGCTGTGTTTTAGGCTGCTTTTCTTTCTTTCTTTTTTTTTTTTTTTTTTTGCTTTTGAACAGATGAGGGCTCCAGCATTGAGGACGCAGACTTCAACTGGGACGAGTTCCTGGAGGATACAGGAGCCAGCGCTGCTCCCCACACCTCCTTCAAACACGTACGTGCTTCGTCTGAGCCTCGCGGGCGTTGTGTGCGTTTCCTCTTCTGGTTTTCAGGGGGTCCCTGAAGAACTGAATGGGGGGGTCTGGCCGTTCTGGGGAGAAATCATCTCTCCACACATGTGACAACCAGCTGATGTTAGGTGAACTCAGTGTGTTTGCAATCACAGCTGGGAGCCCTGTGTCTATGCCACTTCCTTATCCTCTGCCTCCAGTTCAAATTTTCCATTTTTGAGGGCTTGTATTGCTCTCCTTGTGTTTATAATGCACTCATTTTTTCCTCTTTGTCTATTTTTCCTTCTCCTTCTTTATTCATTGTTGTCCATCCCAACCTGTAGAGATTCATCTCGCAGGAGAGTCTTATTCCTCCAAAGCTGTCCTCTTAATGCATGATTTACTGACTAGAGGGGTCACTCAACTTTAGAGTCCGGCATGGCCCGTAAGAAACCATCTCTCAGCCTCCTGCCTGGAGATGCTGTTTCAGAAGCGTGAGAACCAAGTACTTGGGTAGGTGATACTTTTCCCGAATGAACATGGATCATGTAGACGGCTGTGGTAGTTACAGCATGGTCTGTGGTTCTGGTCTGTGTTAGCACAAGTAGCATTCGAAGTCTCTGAAGTCTTTACTGATGAAGAATATGAGAGCATGCTTTGAAGAAAGGACTCTGTCTCCAAGCAGAGCCTGTCACAGTCAAGAATATTGTTTCTTGCAACCAGCTTCTCCATCCACCACCACCACTCTTCAGTTCCATGTGTGTGATGTTACATGAGGACATGGGACAGAAATTAAGCTGATGTATGAGTTCATCACAGTCAAGGGTATGCATGTGTGGCCGCATTGCTAGATTTTTCCAGGGCATCTTTTCATTCAGCTACAAGACTGTGCTGTCCGAGATGTTGGGACCTACTGAGAACGTGTTGTGATGCCTTCAGTTGAGTCAAGGCATGACAAGTCATGGTGGTTCTCTGTCCTCAGCTGCAAGTCCCACGAGGATAGGGCTGCGCATCCTCCTAGCTGACCTATCAGATGTAGGCAGCAGCTGGATCTGCTACAGCTGCTCATCAGTTGTGCTGGCTCTTCTCCCAGCTTTACTTGGCTGGTCTGTGTGCTCTGGAGGATGTGGACATCTTCGTCAGGAAGAGAGGGGTTTTAGCTCTCATCCTCTGGGTTACCTTACGCAGAGTCTGTTTGCTGGCAGGGAAGTCCTTTGGGAACAGTGTAGTTGTGCTGCAGTGAGAGGGAACTTTCCTGAAGAACCTGTTGCTGCTTTAAGAGAAGTCTTTATTTGGATGACTGCTGTCATGCATTAAACCATTGATGCTGATGGAAGTGCCCACATAAGTAAAGGCGCAAGGAGTGTTGTTACCTGCAAATAACAAATGGCTTTGACTGGGCACTCCTATCATGAGCTGGAGCGGGATGAGTGAGGGAGTACTGCTGACGTGCCAGGGGAGTGTTTTCTCTGCAATTTGGCATCCCCAAGTCTGTGAAGTCCTCAAGTGGCCAAGTAGACCATATATTTATCTTTGTGAGTAGAAGAGGCATTTTTAACCTGCCCTTTAAGCGGGAAGTTAATCAGAGACAGGCTTAAACCAGACTTTATAATCTCTCTGGTTTTGGTAGGAGATAAGGTACTAACAAACCTGTATGAACCTGTCCTTAAGCATCTCATAGGGAGTAACAGGCTACATTTCAGATGGTCTTCTGAAGGCAAGGCTGGCATCTGAATCAGTGGACTCTCATTCACCTCTTCTTTATCAACAACAGCTAGAAACGTCCCGCTGGCCCTTGGAAGATACGTTACGATGTGCCTACAGCAGGCCCTAGTGTTTAACAGCAGTCCTTGCAGTGTCCTAGAAGAGATGCACTGGCATCTCCAGTGTCCTAAGGCAAATTACATGTGACTTGTCACTGGTGAGATAAATGGAAGTGACATCTCCATCAGATGGCAGGACAGTGACCTATGCTATTTACTTCTTTCAGCAATGGATCCTACCTTGTTTACCAGGGTGCGAGGAGAGTGAATCGGTTGAGGCTTTTACTGCTGGGGATGGATTTAGTAGAAACACTCCCCTTGGTCTGACTTGTATAGCATTCAGCCCTTGATGCTTGTCAAGCCTCAAGAGGTGTTTCAGTGTTTTTATAAGACTAATTACTTTATTTGGGCTTAACTCCAAGAGGTGCTTATTACCTGCCTTTCTACCTTGCATGTGTCCTGTGATTTGCCTGACGGAACTGTGCAGTGGGAAATGAAACGTCATTTGAGTTATACCACCTTCTCCCAGGCATTAGTGAGATTTGTGATGCAAAGATGGGTACCAGTCCTCTCTCAGATGTAGTGCACCTGAGGTTACCACTGCTTGAGGGCCTCTTTGGAGCATGTGGGACGTTGCATGATGGAGTATGTGCCATTGAAGTAGGAATGGTCCTGCCCAGACAGATTGTGAGGGAGGTGGTTGGACTAAAGAGCACAGTCAACTCATGTCCCATCCCAGAGCTGCTCTTTAAGGGCAGCATTATCTTGCTTAGCTGGGGAAGGGGGGTCTGCCTGCAAAGAAGAAAAGGTAACACCATGCCTTTCTCATTTTGTAAGGTTGAAATCAGCCTTCAAAGCAGTTTCCAGCCAGGGATGAAATTAGAAGTGGCCAACAAGAGCAATCCAGACACATATTGGGTGGCTACGATCATTACGACATGTGGACAGCTCTTATTGCTTCGTTACTGTGGCTATGGAGATGACCGCAGGGCAGATTTCTGGTGTGACGTGATGACAGCAGATCTTCACCCGGTTGGCTGGTGTACACAGAATAACAAGGTCCTGATGCCTCCAGATGGTGAGTTCTGTGTGTTTTGTTAGGGTCGTGCTCTAGTATTGGGCTGGTGGTTGACCTCCAGACTTCTGGTTGATCTGGAATGGGTACTCCAGATCCTGGACTGGTGTTGGGTGGTGCAGTCAGGGTCAGGTCCCCACAGGTCAATGGGTGATTCAGTTTGCCAGTCAGCCCCTAGAAAAGGCGTTTTTGCCCTCGTTGGTAACAACAGAAGATGCTTCTATAGGAAGCTGTCTTAACAGGGAAACTTACTGCTAAATTGTAAAGCTGTGATTTTCTGTTAGGGGAGAAAATTGTCCTGTTCTTATAGGAAGGAAGGGTGAAATTCAGAGTAAGAACAAACTAAAATAAGCAAGATCAGTTTCGGTGTAACCAAAATCAGAAGTTGGCTGTGCACTGAAATGTTTTGCCCTGAAATTTTAAAACCTTCCATTGCCAGATCCTTGCAGCTTTTAATTCCAATGGTAGGTACACATGATTAAAGAAAGCAAAATTTGGTCATCATAGGTTGGGCATGTCCTAATTATCAGCTCTTAGGTGCACAAAAGCTGAATGCAAGAGCTGTAGGTTAATGAGTGGCCCATGTGGAACAGTTTTATTAATAATACAATTTGATCCCCAGTGCGTAGGAAAAGTGTGTGGTGTGTTTTTTTTTTAATTTGGGCTATGTACCTCAACAGAACAACTATGTGTCCTTACCACTAGGTAGCTCCAAGCAGAGGCATACTTGTCACTGTTACTCATACCTGTTCCCGCCATATATCCCATTTATTCTGCATCAAGGCAGGAAGAGATGAATATTTAGCCTCCGGCTTGTGTATGCGTTTAAGAAAAGTCTCATTTAAGGATTCTGCTGCTGAAGTTAGTCTTTTACTTTGTTACATGTGACCATTGAAAAAAGTATATGTGTTAGTTGTGTGCCATGTGTGATTTCTCCTGGTGTTGCCTGACTTCCCACTGAAGTGAGTTGCAGACATGGTTTTTGAATCAGAGCTGGCATTCC
>NW_009595175.1:9197-25269 GCF_000690535.1 Cariama cristata | reverse complement strand
CCTGCCTTGTGGATGCCAATCTCTGAACTAAACTTCTCTTTTTGTTCTGGTCTCTGTATTTTGAATAAACAGAGGATTGAATGCTTAAAAAAAAAAGAAGTCTTGAAGACAAATATGGCTGAGAAATCTATTGACTTAGCGCTAGTAAATCAAACTGATGTTAGAGGGGTTAGGTATTTTATTTTATTGGTCTCTTAGAGTACCTTTTATTACATGGATTATAATCAAAGTTACCAGAAAGGTGTACAGTGCTGTAAACTAAATCTCAAAATGCAAGGGTCAAAGGGTAAGAGATCTTATTGGCTATTGTAATAGAAAATAATGATTGCCTTATAACCAGAGGCAACTGCTTTTCATGGAAATGTTGCAGTCTGCTCTTTGAGTTGTGGCTACTTCATGTGAATTGTCTTGCTTGAATGACTGCAAATGTGCAGTGCGTCATACCTCCCTTCTGCTCTGGCTGGGTGATGTAACTGTATACCAGGATCTTAAATCTGGGCAACTGCCCTCTTTTATTTACCTTTTTTTTCCCCACTCCCATTCTCAGTGAATAAACTTTATTGAATATGTATTGGTATAGTTTTCAGAAAGAATAAATTAAATGTGTAGATTGTAATTTCAAAAGAGATTTAAGCATTTAAGAGCTTGTGTCTTATTTTGAAATGAAGCATCTAAAATGCCCAGGAGCATTTGGGCCTTCAGGAGTTCTCTCATGTGGAAAAGAGAGAGGTCCTAAATGTGCTCCTAAATCACTGAACTCCTCTGGGTGTTTACTGGCAGGGTTCAGCCTGCATCAAAGGTGGGTTTTCAAAAGATGGTAGTTCCCATTGGGACACCAGAGGGTAGAAGCTGAATTTTCAAGAGTGCCCCTCATCTTCCGTAGGGAAGACTGAGCTTTGACCAGCTTTTAAAAATGCCTTGTGAGTACTGGACTTATTGTACGCAGATGTCTGGAGTTTGTCCTGTGCTTAATTGCTTTGCTGATCAATGAATGTATCTTAATGAGCCAAACTTCATTGCAGTCCTGAGAGTTGTATCTGGTGAAGCCTGTAGGATCAGATCTTGCATTGGTAAAAGACAAACTGAGGTTCTCTATGAACTCCGTGGAATTTTTTTCCCTTTTTAGCATTGCACCCTATTTTGTTGTCAAACCTTTGGAAGAAACAAAAGCCAGCTTCAAATTGCATGGAGGTGTTTTCAAAGGGCCTGATTCTGCACTTCTTGATTACAATGAGGTTATTTGTTGGCAAGACCATGCAAACGGTATAGCCAGGGCCGGTTATCTGTCGTTAGGGTTTGATTTTAATCAGGAGCTGGAGGCTTTGGTTAAAAAGGAGATCTACCAAGAAGGACTTGTTTAACGGGCAAAATACCAGCATTGGGACGACGCTGTGTTTCTACTTACGAATCAGATTGGACTGATTGGTGCTCATCTTGTAAATGTGATGCCGGACAAGAATGGTACAGAGTGATAGAAGGAAGAATTTCATTAGATGGGAGAGAGATGTGAAAAAACAGGCCGGTTCAGTTTAGCAAATCAATAGAGCTTGATTTAATGTTCAGCACACAGAGCTTTTAAGGGGCAGCTGCCAAATAGTTATTGTTTATGATCCCAATAGAAGGAAGTCATTTAATTTACAGACTGTTACATGATTATTTATTGGATGACGCTCATATTGCATCATGGTGCCTGTGAGTATAATGTCAAGTCATGTTGTGTCCTCCCATGACATTATGGTGCAATGCACTCGGATAGGACTGCTCAAGCCAAATACTTGAGTTTGCAATAAAATGTATTGGTTTATGAAAGGACAGTGTAAGTGCATGTGTGCCTGCGAGCTTCACCCTCTACCCCCTCCTTCCCTACAGGAAATCAAGGGAGTAAAATTGTAGTTACTTCAAGCTTTGCCATTAATTATATTTTTCTCATTACAAATCGGTGTGTAATTTGAATTGCAAACTCAACTATCCTGGCAGAATAGATCTGTTTACCATTCAAAGCAAAATGAAAATTATTTAAATTAGTTAATATAGAAGTCATTTGAATGAATTGGATGTTTATTCATGAACTAGCTGAGGCAAGTGTGAAGCTGTCCTTATGGTCTGTAGCTTTGGCACTGATCAGCTCTAAAGTCACGTCCTGGGACAGAGATTTCTTTTTTATTGTGTGTTAACTGTGGTGTAGACCAGTGGGTAGCTACTGCCTGGTGTAGCTGAGTGTGAAATTTTCATCCTTTCTGACAAGTTCCCTCCGCAATTGTAATTCATATGAGGAATGGCAACCTGCTTGAAAGTTCATTGACAGTGGCACAGCTGTGGTGGTATAGTAGGCTTTGTTTTCTGCGCTATAGGAGTGGGACGTAACATAGTCTTTCCATCAGTTAGTTAAAATTTCCCCATTATATTAACTTGCATGGAAACAGGGCCAGCATTTATCCCCTCCTACATCATATCCAAGCACTGTCTTCCTCCTCAGCACAGAGCCGATGCGGTTGTTTTTCAACATCCTTCATCCCTTGGGATGTTTTACCCACTGAGCATTAAAAAATGTAAGTCTAAATAAACTTTCCCTTACTAGCAATTCCTTTAACTGTGAAAGGAAAAGAGGTGTCTTGCCTCCTTTAGCCTGTTATTTCCATGTGCTGTTTTCCTTTGTTGATGACAGTTGGGTTCACGAACACATTTACCATCGGGCAGAAGAGCAGTGTGGAGAACCTGACAAGCGTAGTAGCTAAATTATGCATTGTGAACCACGTGGAGAGCAGGAACGTCTTTTGATTGACAATTGGGTGGTTTTGTACAGATTGCAGATTTACAGCTGAACCAACAGAGCCGAATCTCTCCTGGCACTATCTTAATGCATTCTGGGATGTGCTAAAGACACTGGACGACAAGATTATTGTGTACACTTGTAATTGCCGCAGTGGTTCTGCTTTAATGTTGTTGACAGATGGAAATTCAAATAAGGCATTTCTGTGTGCAGATCCGCGCAGTGAGCTTGTCTGCGTGCCATGTAAACCAGGAGACGGAGGAGACTGGAGATGTAAGGAAATACAGCGGGGAGAGAACCAGCTCTATATTTTGATTTTACAATGAACTGGTACAGATGGGAAAACCTCTGAACACCATCTATGCCTGGATTTGGTGATCAAGACTGTCAATCATACTGCATTTATGTGTGGGAAAGCAGCTTTTACTTCTCTATTACACCAATATAAGGGGGATTAAAGCTCAAAAGCATGATCCTGGGGTGAAGTGCATGGTGCTGAGCTTCATCAGGCTTCATCATCAAATATGCCATTAAGAGTGGTGGACATAAAGCATTTTGCCTTTTCAGGAGGGAAATTTCACTCATATTCCAAGTGTTGGGTCTGATTCTGGGCCTGGTATGGATGAAAACTTGTGCCACAACAAACTGGGTTGCCTGCAAATGACAGCTTGTTGTGTTTTTTGTTTTGTTTTGTTTTGTTTTTTTTCATGTATGATTATCTGAATCTATAACAGAGCTAAATCACGCTCTTTGAGATCGCTACTGTAAGGGAGGGGAGAAGTAGATCTGGTTGGCCATGTCAAAACTTACGGCATGAAGACTGATCGGATTCTGCGTAGTCTGATGGTCTGCTGTGTTGCACAGCCAATTGATGTGCAAGATGTGAGATAGATGAATAGATAGATTGAAGAAATAAGTTAACTTTGAGCCAATTTTTCTATTTTGTTAGTGCTCAGGTGAAATCATTGATGGATGTAGTAGTTAGAACAGATGCTGGGGCTGGGCTACAGCAGAAAGTAGTGGGATTGAGAGAAAGTGGGGCACATGGTTTGGGAACAAGAACAGTAAGGGGAGATGGTAAGATAGGACTAAAGAAGAAGAGCAATCTGTGAGCAGTCACTCTCTGCTCGCGGTGTGGATTTGGTGTCATTGAAGACCCCATAGGTACACAGAAGGCTTTTTTTGAGGGGCACAGCTGGGGGTGGTGGTGGAGATATGGCCCATACACTTGCCTTTCAGCATCGTTCTTGGAGGTCACTTGTGTCCGCGAAGCTTGTCCACGGGTTCTTCAGAGAGTGACACAGAAATAATGTTTCTGAAAATACATGAGGGCCTCCAGAGCTTTTCTATCAGAAAATACGATCGTGGAAGTTTTTTGTTGTTTTTGTTTTGTTTTTTTTTTTTTTTTTTTTAACCAAAGCCAGCTTTCCCCTGGCAATCTCATCCCAGAGGAAATAAAACTTAAACTATGCCTGCAGGTCTGTGATTACAGTGCAGGTAGAGGGATCAGATGGGCAGGGTGGACTTCTTTTATCTTTGTGAGGAGTTGGCTCACCTCCACCAACTTATTTGAGATGAGTTTGCTTTTCTGCTGGTATAATTGAGAGCAGATCTGGCCCTGGTTTAGCTCTTTCACTGAACGCTCACCTGAAATATTACTTCCTAAGAGCTTGAGGCAGGAGAAAATCAGTAGGCATTCACTGAGCTTATGCTGTTTTACATCAGCTAAGAACTGGGCCCTCAAGCCAAGTAAAATGAAACTAGGAAATCTTCTTTGGCAGGTTGTACTGTCAAAGACTGTGGATATTTCTAAAGTAGTATAGTGTTTTGGGGTTTTTTTATCTTCTTTGCCCAATCCTTATCCTCTTATTCCATCAAAACTAAGTTTAGACTAACCTAATGTAAATAGATTGCAGGGTTTCTTTATTTTAAATACTGCGAATGACTCCTAGTGTAGTGGTTTATGTGTGCTTTTCAAGTCGACTTTAGCAGACTATTAATTATGCAGGGGTGACGTTAGCATAAATAACTAGTCAGCAAATAAATGTCAAATATTCTATTAGCATAGTAGGCAGCTTTATGCATTGGCAGATAACATTTAGCAGATTATACTTAACGAGCATATAAAAAATAGCGTTATTTTTTTTCTTTGCTCTCCTAATGGTGGCAGAGGGGAAGCTAGGAGGGGAGGTAAAAATAATGCCAACTTTGGCTGAAGAGCTGGGGGTGTTTGGGCTGAAATTTGTCCTAGTAAGAGCCATGTCAGTTGACTCTGATGTCTCTTGGGAGCTTGCAGCAGCTGGAAGTCACCGAAGCATATCGTGGCTCGGCATCTCCCCGCCAGCCCCATGTAGCCCCTTGCAGACTCACTCCTGAGAAGAACATATTTTCATTACAGCACCCGCAGTAGTTTTTCCTTCCCTTGACATGACTCAGATCACTCCGTCTGGGATGTGAAAATTCAAGAGTTAGCCCATTGCTTGTGCGGCATCAGGGTAATGTTGTCTTGATAGGGAAAATGGTCTTTTCACTATTGTGTGGAACTGCAAATCTTTTGCATGTGCTGCTGGCTTTAGTTACTTTCAAAAGACTTAATATTACCAAATGAGGCCCTTTCAGGGTAAACTGAGTATAACAGGTCCCCACGTGTCTTTTAGGAATAGAATTGTTGAGCTACTGTGCAAATGTGGCACAGCCGGGCCAGTGGGACAGGCTTTGCAAAAAGTTTGAGTTGTAGGCTTTATCAAATGCAGAGTTTTTGAGCACCTTGATGTCAACCTTTTCTGTTTTGATTTTCCTTTTAATATAATTTTTCAGGTCTAGAGGCATAGTTGCAGGGAACCTTGCAGGGATGAGATGCTGGCAGGTTTGTAAGATGGACTCGGGAGTAAATGATTTATCCTGGTGTTTCTGTTGTGAAATTCAGACAAAGAAACATTGTGTGAGTGGGAAATGTGAGGTGTGTGCTGCTGTAGCTTTAGCTGGGGCCACCGTGAGTGATGGAGGCTATTGAGGGGAAAAATCAATGTTTGGTTAAACATAGGTCCTTTTGTTTCAAGTTTTTGGGGAGTGCAGTGGAGGTGGTCCGTAGGGAACATACCTACCACGAGGCTTCCAGCCTTAGCACTGCAGTGACCCCGTGGTTTAGGTACAGGGCCATGGAGTACAGTCGGGCTCCCTGCTAAGGGGAAGATTTCCCCTGGGGTGAAGCCTCATCAGCTGGGGTCATTCTTTGTGCTTCTCTATTGAGTTTTTGGTGGAACTGACTTAGAAAAGGTGTTTTTTCCCCTTCATAAAAACCATAAATGCGAAGCCTTTGCTTTGTTCTCATCAATATTTTCCTTTGGAAAAAAGTAGTCATTTTTCCCTTCAAAAATGTAATGACGATTGTTTCTGGGATTAAATACCCAAAACATTGTCTTGAGTTGCAGCAGTGCCTTATGGGACTCATACGTGGGTGCTGGTCCCCCCTTGCCCTTTTGCCTGGGTTAGACTTTCTCTCATTAGGATCTGTTCCCTCCTTGTGGAGTCATCCTGAGATATCTTCTCGATGCTCCACGAGGTGTTCTTGTGGCTGGGGAACCCAGCCCTTGCTGAGGATCAGGCATTTGAAAAACCAAAGCCATGCAAGATGGTTTAGGTTTCCAGAAACAAACAAACAAACAAAAAAACCCCAAAGCTTGCACATGAAGTAGGCTTCATTTATTAAAAGCAAGAAAAGAACACATTTTAATCAAAACCTAATTTTCCAGTAAGAAGCCGTTTCAGCAGAAACATACCCAGCAAGCCTAGTTTCCAGGGACAACGAACATCTGCTTGTGCTGTATTTATATTTATTTATTCTCGCTAACAAATGCAGTAAGGGAAGCAGGAGCAGACCTGACCAGACAGCCTGTGGTCCAACGAGGCAGGGATGCATGTAGCGACCGCTGCCACCAAAACTGCACAGGACCCTGCAGCGCACCTGAAGTGTCCGCTCTGCATCCGTTTTGGAGTGCTTTTTTTTATTGCTCAGGATTATTTGGGGAAATTAGATTTGGCCTGCACTCAGATTATGTATCAGTGCAACTTAGAGAGGTGACAGTTTCACTGATGCCATTGTCCCTGCACAGTCCTGATTGCAAATCCTGGATTTTTGCACACTTATGGGTGGAAAGCACTGTCATTTATAAGTGTATTCCTGTACTGGACTGAGCTATATAGTCAGTAAACCTAGTAAAACAATATTGGATAGTTTTACAGCTAACACTGAGGATAATATAGCACTGTTTATGCTAGTGTGTTATTAACCCAACTTGGAGCATGGGTTTAGTCTGTAGGTTGGCTGACAGCCAAGGAAGGGTTCAAGAAGGAGTTTCACTGATGGAGTGAGGTTTGGTAACAAATGACTTGGACGTACCGATACTGAAATGAATGCACTTTCTGACTGCTTTTCCCTTACTTGGGTGGACTGTCTGTCCTGACTTTCATTTCCCTGTATTGCTGCGTGGTGCTTTGCTCCATAAATGAATGATGTTGCCATTCCCATGGCAGAAACACTATAAAGCAGCAGTATGGTTTGTGGCACGGTAACAGTCCCTTTTGGGTGGTAGAGGGAAGGCTGAACTATTTTAACTACAACTATGCTGTTATGATTAAAGAAGCAGCACCCTGTGTACAAGCAACAGTGGAGCTGAGGATCAGGCTTATTGCAATGAAAACTGAAAGCCTAATCCTTTTATAAACAGTCTGGAGGGGGATGGAGGTGGGTGAAAGAAAAGCAGTGATTTTCGTGGACTTTGACAAGTTATAAATATATCCTGAGTGAAACCAATAGTGTGGAGCTTTATGAAAGATTTAATGAATAAATATTTCATGCCCACATGGTGCTTCTTCAGTAACGTGTACTGTTGGTAAAAAGCAATAAACAAAGAACCTCCTTCAGGGTTTGTTTGGGCTTTTAAATTAAACTAATTTAATCAACTTTTTCAGTCAAGCTTGATATTAGTTCATTTCTGTACACAGCACTGTACTCGGATCTGTTTGTTTTCTCCTGATACCTGTTCTCATGTTTGGAAGATGCTTGAATATCAAAGAATGATTTGTTTCATCGTGCCCCTATGGTGCACATCTGGGTTTTCAAGGCAGAGAGCATAGTCTGACTTTCTCCTTATCCTACAACTTGAGGAGCCAGCCATCCTATACCATCACAGCTGGAGATGTTATGGAACCCCAGATGAGATTTTCATTATCCAGCCAGAAGATCACTTGAGCACGTTGGTCATTTCTGAATATAAGCAACCAGGCATCTTCTGTGTTTCGGAAACCTTCAGCACCCAGTTTACTGCTGCTTGAAGGACCAAAACTAGCCAAAAGTGCTCTGCAGTCTGGCCCCATGTGAGCACTGAGGCTTACATACTTCTGCAATGAATTGCAGAGATTTATGCAGGGAGATTGAAATGCTCCTCCAGCTCGGGGTATTGGCAAAGCTGGAGCTTGGGCATGCTAGTGCTGTTGAATGCAGGGAGATTGAAATGCTCCTCCAGCTTGGGGTATTGGCAAAGCTGGGGCTTGGGCATGCTAGTGCTGTTGGTGTATGGTTGACTGTCACAACGAATGGCCAGGAGATCAGGATATGTATTAGCTATGTGCTCCATGTCTCTGCAATACTTGGAAAAAAAAAATCTTCAGAGACCTGATTTTTCCTTGGGAACAGCAGGACTGTAGCCAACTGATTCTTTGGTAGCTGGACCATGGAAGTGAAGAGCAAATAAGACACAGTGGAGAGGTAAAAGCAAAGGTGATGGGAGGGGTAGAGCTAGCTTTGGGAAGGGATCTGTGGGCAGGGCTGCTCAGTTTGCTGAGGATCTGCTCAAACTTGGGCACTGATGCACCTTTGCATGGGGTGGTGGAGTTGGACACAGGTGATGGAACGGGACATTTCTCACCTTCTTTTACCATGAAAAGGGGAAAAGTGCTTTTTTTTTTTTCTTCTTCTTCTTCTCCTGCAACCACTAATCTGGAACCACTTGTTTTTGTAGTGGGCAGGTTTGGGAACTGAAATTTATCCTTCTTGGCTGGATGGAGTACATCTCCATAAGGTTTGTGCCACACCAGGGGCAATGACAAAGAAGGAGGATTGTATTAGAAACTGCTTGTCCAAACCCACGTAGAGCTATATTTCATTTATTTTTTTAGTGTTATTAGGCAATGTGTGAGATTGTGTCTGTATAGATCGAAGCCAAAGCCCTTTGCACAGCAAAAGGGTTCAACTTTGGCAAAGTCAGATGGAGCAAAACTCCTTGCAGTAGTGCTGAGCTGCAATAGTTGACTGATCCAGCCCGAAGTATTGACAGAACCAATTTCTGCTGCGGCTTCCAACCTCTTGCGAGAAAAGCACATTTCAATGGGACTCAGGCTTTGTTCAGGATGCTCTGAGGGCTTAAGAGGAACAGTTGAAAAGTGCTGGATTCGCCTTCTGCTGCTTTTCTGCTGCTTGCAATTCTGGTCACAGTCTGCAGGATAACACTGCAGCCGCTGCTGTGACTAAACCATTGGTTTTGGACCTGATATTTAGTACAAGTTGTGCTGGAGGAACAAAGATACGGGAGGAAAAGAGTAATTGCAGCACGAGTCAGAGACTGTGAATGAGAAGCTGTATTTCCAAGGAAATATTGCAGGAAAAGGTTGTGAGCAGACATCAGGCTTTTCTGTGAGTAGACATTTCCTGAGATTTCCTTGTTCTTTAGCAGCAGGTGAAATGGGGTGGATTTTTGGAAGGTGCCTTTGAAATTATTTCAGGTAAAATTTCCCTTTGACGATTGTTGCAAAAACCCCTTCCATTGGTTGCACAAAACAGGAAAATCCTCCTCCTGAGACGTTTAAGTGCTAAGGGATGGAAAATTGTAAATTCTCTTACAATTAAAGTCCCAATGAGGCTCCTAATAAAAAATATGGTTGAGGAGACAGTAAGTTTTAGACGTACTGGCCCTGTTCCTCTTTGTTGCACCACCATTTGACATCATCCAACTATTTGGTGCAAACCATGTGAATACAGAACAAAATGCAGAACAGCTGAGAATCTCTTCATTGTCGAGCAGAAGACTTACAGGCCCATTTGCAGACTTGGTGAGTTGTCATTGAGGAGACTACAATGTCATTATTCGAACAAATACCCCTGAAGTGTGCACGTCACTCATGACTCTGGAGATCTCCACGCCTTGAACGTCCAGCAGTGAATATCCAGAGTTGTTCTTCCACACTCACACCACCTCCTGGGACATGTGCTCTGAAGCTTTGGAGCTAGCAAGCCCAGAAACTGTAGAAAAATGGGAGAATTGACACTGAAAGCATAACAGTGGATGCAAACCAGTCTTTTTTGACATGGTCAACTTAACTAGTGTCCAGCTGAATGCATTTTTCATGTTCTTTAAAAATTATTATTTTGAGATATTTTAAGTAGCCATTCTTGGTAATTGCATATAATATCCCTTCCCCAGTGTCTTGTAATTTCCCCCAGAGGAGTTTTGGAATGGAAATGCCATCTCAACTGTTAAGTCTAGACCTAGGTAGTTAATGTGGTGATATAACACGTGAAAACATGGACAGACTTAAATAATCACCATCGGAGACATCTATGGAGACTTTAAAAACCCCTACCATTCGTATTCCAAGTTAGGCAGAGTTTTGGGTCTTTGTATCAGAAAAGGAAGTGATTTTCTGTGCATTGTTGTAGGAGCTGGGAAGGATAAATAGCACAAGGGACTTGATCCAGAACATGCCAAAGCTGATGTACATGTTTCTTCAGTGGGCTTTTTTTGATCAGATTGAAGATTAAATTATGTCTGTTAGAGCTGAGATGGCAGAGGATTTTCTGTGATCTTTTAGGCCAAGGACAAGCCAACTTGTCTAGTGTCATGTCTTCAGCAGAGCATTCCCTCAGATGCACCTAAGGGCACCTCAGATTTTGCTCGTGAGGAGCGTGCATATAGCAAACTCAGGAAGCTTCTAGCGGCAGATGCAAGTGCCAGCACGATACCGAGCCAGCTGTGACTTGCACTTGATTTTTCCCTCATTATACATGATAATGTGGGCTCCCAGTTGCCATAGAAGGGGCTTACTTCCTGAAGCAGACCATATGCTCTTGGAGCCCATGGAGGTAGCTGTTACGCAGTGCAGAGATTTAAGTGATATTCCTGTAAAGCATTTTCCTGATAACAGTTAAAAACCAATTCTTCTAGCCCAGATTCCAAATTCCTGGTCAATTCTGACCCCTTTTGCATGACACTGGAAAGCTTTTGCTTTGAATTCCCAAGTGATTTGTTTCTACGTCTGTGTGCGTGCTCTCATTTCTATTTGATTTTGGTCACAGAGAAAAGAAAACAGCAAGTAAATGAACTTAAGGACATGCTGAAACCCTTCCTGATTGATGGTTTATTTTGTGTTGTGAGGCAGAGCATCCACCTCTTGCATTTGCAGCGAAAAAGATCTTTTTCTGACACTGTCACTGTTGGGAATGGATTAAGAAATGAGGGGAAAGTCAACATTTTCAGGTCATGGTGTGAAAATGCAGCTACTTCCTAAAGTGCTGCAGTTGATCTAGAAGATGTATCCAGGGAAAACTTTGCCAAGCTCAGGAAACCATCCTGCGCTATGTATTGTACAAGTTTTACTGAAGAGGCTCTGCCATGATGAGTACACAGCCTAAAGAGGGGGAAATCCTGTAATTCTCCTATGCTAAGCAACCCTGGGAAGGGCACTGGATGGGACCCTGGCCATGTGAGGCGTCGACACCCTGAGCATTGGACTACTGAAGCTACCTCTTCCATAGGGTCTTGATTTGCTTTGGGCCATTCTGCTGTTGTCCTTGATCTTGTCAGCCTGGACATCAGAAGGTGGCTCCATTTGGAAGGCCTCTTTCCTGTAGAACATCTACAGAATTTATTTAGGAACAAAGAAACCAAGAAAAACTTGGAGGAAGCATTGTGTGATGAAGATGAGATTAAGACCTCACAAACCAGCTGAATATACCATGGCTCTGCACTAAGATTTGGGAGCCTTCAGTTTAGCAGGGAAGGTATTTGGGCTTATCAGAACGTCATCATCTCTAGTCAACATGTCCCAGAGTGATGGAGAAGCTGAAGTTTTAAAATTCAAAGGAGGTTTGGAGCACTGTGGAAAAGCTACTGGCATTTCAAGTCCTGTAACACATTATTCTCATTTCAGATGATGCTTTGCATAATATTCCACGTTGATCTCCATTTCAGATCTAAACTCTTCAAAGTTTGGGGGATGTTTTTGATCCTGGGATTTATAGTTCAAGCCCTTTTCTGGTTTCAAGTGAAGAAAACATATGTTTAGCAAGCATAAAATGAGCCTTGATGGAGTATTTCTTTGATGGTGTTGCAATCATGATTATGAATTTACATCTTGTGCATAGGATGTTAAGCACCTCATGGGGCCTGGCTGTGCTTAGATTGTACCATTAATTTCAGGAAGGATGCATGATGAATGTTCATAAGGCCCTCTAGGTTCTGATTTGTGGTGCTTACATCACACAGCCGAGAGGCTCCAAGGTGATTAAATGGGATTCAGTCATTAGAAGCTGGCAATACAATTCGAATTAATTACAGAACGCACTGCAAAGTGCAAAATGAGTTTGTTTTTTTTTAAACATGTGTTTCTGCTTTGTGGGGTGTCAGAAGGTGAAGTTACGGTATATGAGGCTTGTTGGCTATTTCTATGATAATTTGGGAGTATGCTGGCTCACTCTTAGGTCATGGGAATGGTTAGATTTCCTGTATTGTCCCATGCTCTGGGTGTGAGCAGTGAGATTTGGGGAGAACCATGGGCAAAGCCTTAAATTAGATCTGGTACATCCTGCTTTGCTGTTTGTCCCTCGGAGCGCTGTTCCTCACCAACTCAAGCACTGTGGCACCAGCTTCCCACCTGAGTCCTGCCAGGGTTTTCCCACAAGGTATCCCTCTGCCTCTCGTCTCTGAGATGCGTCTTTGCCCTTGTGTTGGAGGTCCAGGCGGACGCTAGTAATGGCTTGCTTTTTCTTTCAAATCACTGCTTGTGCCTTCAAAAGAAGGCACGGTTTGAGACTGCCAGTGTGTGGCCGTACAACCAGGGACATGTTTCACCTATCTGTATCCATAACACCTAATAATCTCAGATAATGTGAGGCTAGGCACTTAAATTTTAGGTTGGTCCTGTAGAGTGAGGTGAATCTAGACTTGTAGAGTCTGTCTAAAGGCAGAAAAAGTAAAAAATGTGCTTTTGGCAATTTTCTGGGTGTCATGCATACCCGGTGAATTTAATAGTGGGAAAAAAAATCTTTTAAGCATTAACCAAAACTTCCATCCTTTTTTAAAATTTTTAATCAGTGTTTCTCACCAGAGCTAAAAAAGAGTTATCTTAATTATTCTTCTGTAGTGTATTAAACAATACAATACTTATAATAAACTGCAAGCATCTTCCCCACTAATTCTCATCTTTCTGTAGAAGATGGAAAATGAAAAAAAAACAAACCAGAATGGATTTCTTGGGGCATCGGGTCCCTCTACATGTCTTCTAGGTTTCGATGCTTTTGTTCATAGTGGATATTTTCTGCAGACTATTGGCATTGCCAGGGAAAAAAGGTATTGTGCAGTGAACTGGTTTATGCTTTATGTAAGAACATTGTGCTACTGTAAATTTGTTGCATTTTACAGAGCTATCTCCAAAGAATAGCCTTCAGAAAGCAACCGCAGGATTTAGAAGTGAGAAAAGGCACTTAGTATGTGAGATAATTGGATAGAGTTTGAAGGCATGAGGTCAGAGCCTTGGGCACAGTATTTATACTGCAATGACATCCCCTTATGGAATGGCCTATAAGTTGTAGATGTTGTTATGCCACGGAATCCATTTGGGGCTGGTCTGTGAGATCCCAAAGAAATAGGGCATAAAAGTACCTCTCATGTCCTTTTGCAAAGGCGAGCCAAGGGGAGAGCATTTGGATCAGGTGCAATGCAGTATAATATGAAAGACCCCCATACTACTTCATAACAACTATTGGCATGGTTCAGTGTGTGCCCAGCACTGGTCAGAGATACTGACTTAGGGTATGAACCAAGCTGATGGCTATATTGCAATAGTTCTGGCTATGGTTATGGATGCTAACTCGGATGGGAATTTATCCAGGAATTACTGCATTTTGCTTTGCAGCCATACCTTTTTCCTCTTTCTTTGTTTCTCTTCTGGAACTAGTACACAGGGAGCGTATGAAGTGCTATATGTAGGCTTTACCAGGGTGATGATGGGCAAACAGCATGCATAACTCCTCCCCGATGGCTTTTGAAACTTTTAAATCAGGATTTTACAAAGTGTCTGTGCATCTCTGCCTGCAACGACAAATGTCTGTGCCTGCAAAGATGACTACATACTTTCTTGGTTTTCACCCAGAGGGGCTACAGTTTGGAAGCAAATAGTTGTGCAACTGCCTGTTAAGTGCAGTTTTGTGCAGGGAATCTGGTGTATGTACCTGTGTCTGATATAGGTGCACTCATCATCCATCTCCTGCAGTCACACTCTGAGATCTGTGATCAGGGCTGCTTCTGAGCACTTTGGTTAAGATGCTGATTTTGCCTGGATAACAGAGCTCTTGAATTTTTTATTTTTTTTTTTTTAATGTCTATGGGATAAAAATGGATTTAGAAATTACAATCAAAATACCAGGTTCCCCGCCTCCTTGAATGCTCCCAAACTACTGATTTGACAAGATACTCATTAAGACTCCTGGGTCTGAAGATTGGGAGTTTGAGCTCTCATCGCACATGATACATCTCTTCTGCGCACTGAGCATGGCGCTTAATGCAAGCAGAGGAAAAAATAATCAAGGAATATATGTGGAGGCTTGGGGTTAAGTGGTGAGAGCTGTGGAGTTTGGATGCTCATTTTCACAGTGAGCCGTCACCCTAATGGACATTGATACTAATGATGGAGGAACCCCTACGGTTATATGGTTTGTTCAGAGCTTTCAAACACTGGGCATTGCCTGGCTTCAGAAATGTCTTTCGGGAACTCTGTCTGTGTGTGTACACCTCTGAGACCATTTAAGTCAGCCGTTCCTGCTTAATTTCTAAGACTGTTGTTGATAACAATGAAATTTAGTTACCTTGTACCTAGAATTGAATTGGGCAGAGTGCAATGTTATTGCTATGCGTAAAGAGTATACAATTTCTGTTTAGGTAAGAATGAAGGTAAGAAATTTTGGAGAAGCAGAAAGGACCTGCTCTGAGTGAAACACTATGACCTTTGTGGTTATGCATCAGGTTTCCTCCTAATTTATTGCACAGGTAACAGAGAATGAAATTGGCCCTTTTTTACCATGTTGGATGCTATTGCAAAATCAGAATAATCAGCCTTTATTCATGCCTGCAGATACAAGAGAACAGAAAACTGATCCAATTAAAAATGTTTGTGTCTGGAGGATCTTTTGCGTTCCTGAGTAGGTTGCCAGGCGGCTGCTCTTACCAATTCATTGTGGTGTAATGGGGATGTTTCTGTTGTTTGATACCTAATCTGGATGACAGGGTTTCAGAATTGTGTTCCAGGTGAAATTAATGTGAAAACACTTTAAAAAAATAAATAGGGTTACGCATCATAAATGGTCTAAAAAGTTCAATGCTTTGTCCTTGAATACCACCCTGTTGAGGCTGGGGGGCCGCAGGTGACTTTTTGTTATGCTGAGGGACCAGGTGAATGAATTGGTTGCATCCCTGCAAGGCCAAGGGTGGGAAGAGATGAGTTCTCCTCGCCTCTTGCCATCTCCCACCTGCGTCTCGCTCTCCCTCTGTTCCCATACTCCCAAGGGAGAGCAGTGCTGTGTCTTGGTGGTCCCTGGCTCTGTGACGCTCCTTGCGCTTGTGTGAAGTCTTCTTACAGCAAAGGGACATGACAAGTGCAAATAGAGTTGATAAATTTGCTGCTGTTCTTTATCTACATAATCTGATTGCAATTGATAGATAATGCCACTGAGAGAGCAGAGCTGCTTCCCATTATCAACACACCTCTCCTTTATATTCCTTTTTTTAATTTTAAATAATCCAGTGCAAGTAGAGTATTGACTTTAACTGAAGGGAAGTAATTAATCACAGTACTTATGAGTAGATCATTTACTGCAGCTTGCATGGAGGATGGGTACCTGAGGCCATTGTACTCAGTCAATCAAGACAGGCTGATATGGGTTAACGGCACACGGGTCACCATGCTGTTGGGATTTATTAAGCAAATTTCTCTTCTGATCTTGGGCAGTTTAACTTGTAAGCAGAAAGCCATAAC
>NW_009595175.1:6510-9166 GCF_000690535.1 Cariama cristata | reverse complement strand
AAGAGCGTGCCTGTTTCCATAATGTTGTGGTTGACGTGAAGACATCTGAACTCACTGCATGGAAATACCTCAGCAGTTGCTGGTGGTGAGCCTCCAGCCAGTTACTTCTTGGTAGGCAAAGTGTCTTGCTAGGCTTCCTGAGCTGCAGTAAGTTAATGGAGAGGATTGTTGCAAGATCTTGCATCATTAAAAAAAATAACTTCATTGTAATAGCATCCACTCACCCTGTCTGCACACGCTGATGCTTTTCTTCCACAGCATCCCAAATCCATCCATTCCTTCTTCCACTCCTAGTTCCCACAGCTGTGTTGGAAACATAGCACAAACCAGAGCAAGCTTCAAGAAATGAAAAACAACTCCCAAACCACCTGCTACTTTTTTATTGTTAAAAAGATAGCAGTTAATTAAAGACTAGAGAAACCCAAGGGGAATAGTGTGCATGTCTGTGAAGGACTCAAAGGATGTTAGGAAGTAAAGTCTGTGGACAGTGAGACGATTTTTTTGCACGTGAGCTTGCTTGTTTTGACCAAGAGAATATAAGTGGATCGTTTTTGGAAACCTTGAATGGCAGCAGGAAGAATAACAGTCGCATTATACTGAAATTCAGTGTAATTGCACAGAAAAAACTATTGGGGAATTCTTCAGGTGAGAACCTAAAGCATGTGTTCATGCCTTCCTTCGTTTTTACTTCTCTTTACTTTTTCTAGTCAAGGAGTGCCCTTGCATGCAGAATTGGGTATGCAAAGATTGATGTCTGTGTATTGGCCCTTGTTGGGTCAAGACCATAAAATGTGCAGCATGGGTACTCTGCTTTTAGAAATGGGATCAAGGTGTTCTGAAGTATTTTGAAGACAGAAAATCATGCAGAATATGCCATTATATGAAGTAGCTCATTGAGGGCTAAACAAATAACATTAATTTCAAGTTTACACATTTTCAATTTTATTTATTAAACATTAGATAATTAACAGTTGTAAGAGCTAGTAGATCAATCGATAGCTTAAAGCAGCATCTTCTAACAGCGTACAAGAGCTACTCATTCTCCTACAGATATCACACTTCCTTCTAACATCTGTTTATTAGCCTGTTGTAAATTTATATGAATGGGACTACAATGTACTGCTGACTTCAGGAAAGTATTTTGAACATATGTATTCTTTGATGGACAGTTGCTTATAACTTCTGGTTTCCATGAAAATCCTCTATATGTAATTCTTTGAAAGCTTTCCATATATATATGACAGATGTATAGAAGGTGATATCTGAGCTCTGAAGTTGATATCTCTTGATATTTATGGCTCCATCGTTAGGCAATCTAATCAGCAGCTTTTGATGCACTTTTTTTTTCTTTTTTTTGGACTGCATTTTCATTATTTTGTGTTCCGATTCAAACCGCAGAACTCTACTGCTGTGAGAACAGAAGATTGTTTGAAGTTTTAAGTAAGAAAGTTGTTTGAAGATGTCTCCAGCCTCATTTCACTTTTTATAGGGAGCCCACAAAAGAATCCAAAACGAACAGTCACTTTTATAGAAAATGCCATTAAATCACTAAGTAGCTTTTTTTTTCAATTTTTTAAAAATTTATTTTATTTTGGAAATGCCTAATGGGGGATCTGGCTTTGTAGGGTATGCAGCAGAGGATGTTCCCTGCCCTGAAGAACTTGAGGAGGGTTCAAAAGCAGCCTACGACCTTTGCTTAGGGGCACAGGAGCAGGGACAACACTCACTCCCCCATCCTGTTTTCACATTCAGTCTGGTTCACAAGGACGTATGTAGTTCAGCAAGCCAAATGAAAATGTTTGGAATCAACCGTTTTCTGTCAAAATGCTGTTTTATCAAAATGGAAATATTTTGTGAGAACATGTCAGTTTTGACAAATTGTTTTGATGGGTGATGTCTAAACAAATTGTTTTAGCGTTCTATGTTATTTTGATATAAAGACATCTCATTTTGACTCTACCATTTAGACCTTTATAACATAACATTTATATGTTAAGACTTTTATAACTTAAATATTGCATCAAATGTGTGACAACTTTAAAATTAAAAGATCAGTATTATAAAGGTTTCTATATTTTTGCAATATGCTGTTTATCTTTTCAAAAGCTGCGTATCTTACAGAATTGTAGAATGGTTTGGGTTGGAAGGGACCTTAAAGATCATCTAGTTCCAACCCTCCCTGCCATGGGCAGGGACGAGCTTACTCAAAGCCCCATCCAACCTCAGTCTTTTTGGTGGGGTGGCCTGTAGCAGACCCCCACTATAACGTCACCTGTCCCTGCCCTCCCTTTAATCCTGATGTATAGACTCTCAGTTGGCTCTTGTCCATCCCCAGGCAGAGCTCCATGCACTCCAACTGGTAATTGATGTAGAGGGTGACACCCCCTCCTCATCCTCCACCTCCTCCCCTGCCCATCCTTCCCAAAGACCCTGTACCCTTCCGTTCCAACACTCCAGCCCTAGGAACCATCCCACCACGCCTCCGTGATGCCAGTAAAGTCATAGCCCTGCAGGCGTGCGCACGTCTCTAACTCCTCTTCTTTATTCCCCATGCTACGAGTGTTTGCACACAGACATTGAAGTTGGGTGCCCATGAGGGTGATTTACTGGTTGGAGTGGCTGGAATCCCTTTGTGCTGCTCTCCAGGTGCTCTCCT
>NW_009595175.1:890-6478 GCF_000690535.1 Cariama cristata | reverse complement strand
TCTCCAGGTGCTCTCCTGCTGTGACCTGTGGTCCCTCTCCAGGCTCTGGACATTTATTGTGGGTGCTGGCATCAAACTGGTAGGAGTGGGATGGATTCAGGTTTTCCTCCCCCAGCAACTTTAGTGTGTCTTACATATATGTGTATAAAATCTATATACAAACTTTGGAACAGCCTGAATTACCTGTTTAGAAAATTTATTTTTTATGAGATCCTGATGTTTTAGTTTATTTCATAATAGAGTGATAAGAATTTCCCAGGTCCTGTCTGGCTATAATTCCTCTTTGTAACTGTTTTTGTCCATTCCAGTCCTAGGAAGGAGTTAAATTTTTAGTAATAAGAATAGTTGCCACAATGAGATTGTTGTTACTTAGCAAATTTATCCCATAGATTTTAAACCATTTTATAAAGCTGTTTAAGATGCTGTTCTTCATGTAGGAGAAAATTGAAACTCTGTTGTTTAGAGCTTGATGGAGTCCAGTGGGGATTCTCCAGTAGAGGTGTCGACAGGTTGCTGGTGATCCTGGGTTATTAAAAAAAGCCCAATATGAAAAGTATTTTTTCTCCTTTTTTTTTTTTTAAGTATGGACAAAAATGAGCATAATTTGATATTTTTACTTGTCTTTGGCCCTGTTACTGGTGGCGGCAGCTCAGGTCCTCTCGGATCAGCTAGTGTTAGGTTGTCCTCATGCCTACAAGCTTGTACTTGATGGGCTCGAATGGTGGGTAGATAGATGGGCATAGGTATTTAGTCATGCATTATGTATTATTTTGTATTGTCATGCATTATTTTGAAGTAATGGCACACTGCTTGCTTGATGATCCCTGATGTCTGGAAGCATGGTCGTCTTATGCCTTCCCCTGTGGCTGGGAAGGGCAAGGGTATCCATGGGGTACGTAAAGGTGTTTCCGAGGAGTAGTTTATTTAGGTGCTGTAAACCAATAAGGTATTTGTGCTACTGTTTGTTTATTTTACTGAATGTGGCAGTTCAAATTCCTGAGTCTTGCTCTTGTCAATCAAGTGAGTAGTTTGCAGAAAAAAAAAAAAATCATAAAAAGGCAAAAAACCCAGTGCATATTCTTTCCATTGTCTTCTCAGTCTTTCAGATTTCAAGGTTTTTCCTGGCTTTGCAGTGTACTGTTCTTGCAAAAAAAAAAAAAAAGAAAAAGAAAGAGGATTTTCATATAAACTCATGACCTGGGAGAAGTGGCTTTAAGAAAAAAAGCAACTACTAGGAGACTAGATAAAATCCCAGGAGTTGGTAATGTGATAATAGTATCTCATATTCATTGAATGGAGCATCTGTGACTCAGTGCTTTCATGGGACTGTAAATGTTCTTTTAATCTCTTATTTCTCTAGAGAGGCAGATAAATCTGAACCCGTTATACGTTGTTACTGAGGCAGGGCACAGAGATTTACAGGATCGCAGGGGCAGACGGTTGTGCACTGGGAATGAAGCTGCTGTCCTGGCTCTCCACTGTGGGTTAGTGAGATTACGGGGGATGCGATGATGCAAGGTTGCAGTGCTCTGGCCTTTTTTGGCTGCTATTTGCATGACTTTCGTGGTCAGCACTCACAGTGCAAGGGGAAAGGGCTGGTTTTGAGCAGATGATGATGAAAACCTGATGCATGATGAGCAGTTGTAATGGTACTTTGCCCATCACCCGGGGGTTTGCAGCAGCCCCTGGTCCTCAACTGCTGCCATGGTGCCCAGGTTTGGAGCAGTCGGGTCCAGCCACAGCCCGGAGTTGTTTGCTTGGGAAAATGAGATGAATGAGTAAAAGTGAGAAAATGGCAGGGAGTTGAAAGGGGAGAGAAGAATGGGAGTCAGAGAGGTTGGGGGCAGGGTGAATTGAGCAGAGAAAGAAGTGGGAAGAATTATTATTGTTTGAGGGATATTCGGTGCGATCCATTTTTTGACGGAGTTCAGTCCTGTGGAAAGGGAGCTCAGTTTTATAACCTGTACTGTGACTTCTGCAGAAATGAATAGAGTCCTAATGTGGAAGAGTCTTTTTTCTTTCTAATTTAAGAATCTGCTGTAATATCTGCCAAACTAGAAGCTGCTCTCTGAAATGAATATTTTTCACTGAAGGAGGCAGGAGGGCTTTGCATTTTCCTGCGGGAGGCACAAAGGCAGTGTGCTGCAGAGACTGCAGCGGAGCAGGGATACTTGGTTTTTACTTTTGCAGGTGTGGATAATTTCACCGAGGTCTGTTAGGAGGAGGCAGAGCCTGGGCTCAGCCTCAACCAGCCCAGCCCAGTGCTGAGTCTGGGAATTGGTGCACCGCTACAGTTGCTCCTCAGGATATGGGGAGAGAAATGTGGGATTTTTCTCACGTCTTTCTGTAGTGATCTAGATCCAGATGGATTTTCCTCTCTGTGCAATTAGTCCTGCATGAGTGCAATCTGGAGCAGAGCTATTGACTCTGCTGTCGATACGCTCTGGCCCAGCAATGTGCAGATCTGGCCTCTGTTTTGGGCTGCTTTGCTCTGAGGCAGGTGGTTCTATGGCATTTTTATGGCAGGAAGATGCTTTAATGTATTTGGCTTTGGAGCTGCAGAGGTGTGAAAACAACCACCCACGCCGGCTCCAAGATGAACGGAACCTGGTCCAAAGGAAACAGGCACGTCTGCGTATACAAGCTCCAAACAGGGCTGTGGTGTTGCCTGCTAAACCTGGAAAGCAAAGCAGTTACAAAAGCACTGGCATTTCAGGAGCATCGCTTTGTGCGATGCATGCCTTGTGTTTGGGCTGTACTGTGTCTAACCTGGTGCAAGCTCTGACCGATGCTTTTCCATGGTGAGAGTGTTGCTAATACCTGTCTGCTCTCTGGATTATGTAGTGTTTAATCGTTCAGTTCAGCTCACACTGTGGCCTTTGCATCGGTGGGATCACTAAACTGAGTCTTTTTTTCCTGCTACCATGTCTCTTGAATCATTTCCTCTCACTGTGATAAATTTGATGGCAGTTGGCCCCCAGGGTCTCAGACCATTGCACAATATCGTATCGGTCACTTCTGTGCACAGCAGACCCTGTGCAGGACTATGGCACTAAGGTGGGTGTGTTGCTCATAGCAATGTTGGGACTCTTGGTCAAGCTCTGTCCCTGTAGAACATCAAAGCCTTATGCTCTAGAGGACCCATCAGTGTGATTGTGTTACTGTTGTGTCGGTCAAGCAAGCCATCGCTGCTTAGGATGTAATTTCTGAAGTAGCCTCAATGTAACTGGAATATCTCAAATGCTTTCTTGTCATTGAGCCTATTTGGAGCCCCAGCGTGGTGTGGGTGACAGTCCTTTTCCAAGGTGCCATCTTCACAGATGATCTGTGCCTGGTGAAGGAAGGGTGAATGTGCAAAGGGACAGGTAGCTGTCAGTACTTAGTCCTGCTTGGAGAGGATTTTATGCTTTGGTAAAAGTCTTCCTCTGTTTTGGTAGCTTCCTGGATTGTAAAGAAAGAGGGGTGTTTCCTCCTCTGCCACCCAGGCAGAAGTACCAGGGACTTTCTTACGGTGAAGATTTCTTACCACGTTTTGAGTCTGTGCAGCTCAGTAAGAGCTAGGGTGGCATGAATTAGGGTGGCATTAATCATGTGCTTGTAAATTGCTGCTTGTGCCCATCGTACTGGAGGGGCTCATCAGGGTATTTCCATTTGAAGGTTTGAGGGACACATTTTGTCCTCTGTGGCTTTTGGCTTTTGTAGGAGGACCTATCTCCCTGCATAAAATGGTTCTGTTTGAAAGGGTTTGATGAGGAGGTGTCTTTTGCATTATTTCTTGCGTGTTTCCCCTGCCTCCCATGGCACCACAGATGTTAGCTGAGATCCCAGAGGTGCATTCAGCTTGAGAGATTCTGGGTAGGGGAGGTTCACACAGATCTTCTGGGAAGATGAATCCATTGAAAGGTAGAGAAAACATGGATATCTGAGTCCCATGGACCACTCTTGACTCACTGAATTTATTTAAAGGAGGAAAAATTGTTTTGAAAGTAGCAATACTAGTGGAGCTTAGGTCCCCGTGGAACAGGATCCTTTGTTCTGTCCACCTTCCCATCCCACCGGTTGGTGAACTAACTGCATATGGTCTCTAAAAGCAGAGTTCTTCCAGCCTGTCTGCAGTAGGAGAGGTTCAGTTAGGTAACAAGTGAACAAGTTCAGTTAGGTAAATGTGAAACTGTAGCTAACAAGTGAAAATATGAATTAGCAGTTGAAAATCGATGCTTCAGTTTACAGGTGGTGAGTCTGATACCTCAGAGAAGCACCAGCATTTCTTGAGATGGATGCTCCGGTTGGGCACCCATACATTGCACTGCCAGCTATTGTCGTTTATCCAGTGGATTTTCCTTTGTTTGAATATTCTTGTTTAACATTTTGCTTGGTCCTCGAAGGCTTTTGCAGATATCATGATGATTCAGATTCACTTCATTACTACTAAAAATTAATATTTGCATTGTAATGACTTGAACTGTAGTACTGAAAAGCCTGATTGTGCTCTACAGGCACAGAAAAAAAATGCAAATCCCTGTTCCTAAAACTTCCAGTGCGATCTGTTCTCTCCCAGAGGTTTCCAGGGTCCCTTTATACTACAAAAGAAGCATAAAATAAAGCAAAACACCAGATATTAGATTTGTTTGGGGGAGATGACTGAAACCTCTCAGAAACTGGGAGTAGCTTGTTTTTTCATCTGAGTCTGTTTAGTCTGAAAACAAAGGTCACCTTGGCACTTTAGGACTTTGGAGACCCATACCCAGATTGGAATGTGGAGAGAGGCACCATCTTACTTAGGTGTCAAAAAGCTGTGAGGTGCAAGTATTTTGAAAAGGACAAGGATTTTTTTTTTTGAGAGGCATTAGAAGGGGGACTGACTGACAGCAAGATCTGTGAATCGGACACCATTAAGACATCTCAGACTGGGCATCTGGAAATGGAAGCCCCTGAAATCTGTTGTCAACTTTGAAAATCCTGTTTCCCCCACCTCCCGCCGCCAGCGTTGAAAGTATGAACCATGTTCTTTTTATCACATTTGTCATTCCCTAGTAATGAAGCTTTGGCATTCAAAATTTGGCTGACAACTTTCTGGGTATGAGCCAAAATGAAGTTCAACTTGCACTTTTCTCTGATGCACCCAGTGCTGTTCGCAGCAAGAGGCAGAAGTCTGAACTAGAGGCACTCTGGTCTCATTCATCACGGCAATTACCATCTTCTTACTGACGCCAAAATTAAACTTGTTTCTTTATCCTAATGTAGGTGGACTGGAAGTGATGAGGTGTTCGCAACAGGAATGTTGAAAGAAAGTGCCATATATGAACCATTTCTTCTCAGGCTATTCCTTCATCTTAAATAATGTAAAGGTCATAGATCTCCTGGAAATCATGCAAAATCAGTGCTGCAAAAGACTTAGAATGGTTCCAGGCAAGTTCAAGTATTAATTTATAGAGGCTCAAGTCCAGCACTTTAAGGTTTCGTAGAATCATAGAATGGTTTGGTTGGAAGGGACCTTAAAACCCATCCAATTCCAACCCCCCTGCCATGGGCAAGGACACCTTCCACCAGACCAGGTTGCTCAAAGCCCCGTCCAACCTGGCCTTGAA
>NW_009595175.1:0-224 GCF_000690535.1 Cariama cristata | reverse complement strand
GTCCAGGTCCTTCTGGATGGCATCCCTTCCCTCCAGCGTGTCAACCACACCACACAGCTTGGTGTCGTCAGCAAACTTGTTGAGGGTGCGCTCCATCCCAATGTCCATGTTGCCAACAAAGATGTTAAACCGCGCTGGTCCCAGTACCGAGCTCTGAGGAACACCACTTGTCAGTGATCTCCGGTTGGACGTCAGGTCATTGACCGCAACTCTTTGAGTGCGAC
>NW_009595174.1:33252-35239 GCF_000690535.1 Cariama cristata | reverse complement strand
GCCCTGGTAGTGGTGGGAGAGACCCAGCATCCCCCTGCCCACGGAGGGGACCCCCCCCACTTCTCTGCCAAGGGACAGGATGCAGGACAATGCCTGCTGCCACAACTCACACCCAAGGGGGCCCAAGCCCCCCAACTAATGGGGCTGGAGGTGCCCCTCACCCTGCAGAGCCCTGGAGGGACCCGCTCTGGTGTCCCTCTATGCACATGGCACGAAAACACACCCGGGATTCAGTACCTTGCGGCGAGATGCTGAGCGCTGGGGCCTGTGTGCACGATCCAGGATGCTGGGGTGGGCAAGGATGTGCACCGCTGGCTCTGCCCCACTTGTGGTGCTGCGGGGTGCCCGGGAGCACCTCAGGGTGCTCCAAGGGTGCTCCTCGGGGTGCTGCCTTCCTCAGGCCCCAGGCAGGAGCCTTTCTCCTGGTTTCGGAAGTGTCAAGTCCAGCTTATTAAAGCAATCACCGTCATCCGCTCGCTCTGTCCCCCGCAGCTATGGCCTCACAGGAGGAAGCATGGGGTGAGGAAGATGACGGAGGAGCCTCCAGCCATGGCAGGGAGCCTGGGGCGAGCAGTTGGCTGAACTGGGGGGGTTCTGTACCAGGAGCCACCACCCCCACGCTGCCTCCTCAGCAGCAGTGTCCTCCCCTGCCAGGGCAAGACTCGGAGCATACAGGGCCGTTTCTCCCCACAATGCCATGAGCTTGTCGCAGCAGAGACATCTTTACTTGAGCCACAGATTTGCTACCAGCCACAATGGAGATACATCTCGGCCAGAGCTATTTTGGGCTGGTGTCTAGATACCAGCATGATGAGTGAGCCAGAAATATTCCAGATGCACAGACTGGTTCTGAATCTTGAGTTATTCGGGGCCTTGAGGGTCAGGAGGGCAAAAACCCTGACTTAAAGTTGGCCCAGGTCCGGTCTGCAGCCCCACAGGGTCACACAGTACCTACACCACTTGCTTAGGGCAGGGTCCCACTCAGTAGCACCACTGCGTGTGCCAGGGAAGCTGGGGCTCATGAGGACACTGCAGTGGGGTTGGATGTGCCCAGCACAAGAGAGCTGCCCCTTGGCCGGTTCCTCAGGACCACAAAAACTACAAAAGGCAGCAGGGTCTAATGCCCAGAGGCATCCGATGCCCCAGGCTGCCGCTTCTCTCAATCACAAACTTCTCCAGCTCCTTTCTAGCTTCCTCCACTGCATCACCCAGCTCTTCTGCCTTGAAGAGGAGCTGCCCTGAAACACAGAGCACAGGCTTGGTCAGATGCTGCAGCACTCCTGCCTGTCCTCCAACTCCTTCTCCTACTCCCAACTCACCAGTTTTACTTTAGAGACCAGTCCTCGCGCTCAGCTCCGATCCACACCTCTCATCCACCTCTGCTAGATCTTAGCTGCACTCGCTAAAGGTTAACCACATCGCCCAAGGGAGAAGCCACAGTCTCCCATTTCCATGCCGGGTGCCAAGATGCTCCTCTGATGAAGGCTGCGATGTTGGCATCGGCTTTTCGGTTCCTCCTGTAACACAAAATACCTGAAAGGACCCACGGGGAGCAGTGGCTTGGGCAGGCCTGGGGGATGCCTCTGTCTGAGCAGCTGTTGCTTACCAAGGGTAAACTCAAAAGACTTATTGCCCCTCTTCTCGCTGAAAACAGCAATGGGCCTCTAAAGGTGGATCCCGCCAACCTCAAAAACCTGCGATGGGCATAAAAAAAAATTAAAATCCCTCATTATTAAGTAAAACCAAAGAAATAAGAAACCAACTCTTCCACAGCTGCCTCTGTGTCTGTGCCATTACATTACAAGGGGAAACCCTTGAACCTAAAATAGCTCTGCCCCTTGGATTGCCGAAGCTGATGACTGACCATCTGCCTGCGATTTTTCAATGATAATCTAACAGACTTTTTTTGCTTTCAGGGCGCGCACAAGGAAGAAAATCTTTAAGGACTGCCTAGTAATGTGGTTGCGGCAGAGGGTGCAGCATGGGG
>NW_009595174.1:7405-33221 GCF_000690535.1 Cariama cristata | reverse complement strand
GTGTGCAGGGGGCGCGCGTGGGTGGGGGCGGGGGGGGGGGGGGCACCATGTGAGCGGCAGCTTACGTGAGCAGAGGGAGGCTATGATTTTTCAGCTCTTGTGCTGAAAAGAAAGACGAGATGTTTCGGTCAGCTTTTGAGAGCAGAGGGAGACGTCAGATGGTCAGGAGGCAACACTGCCGTGTGAAGTGAAATGGGGAAGCGTCATCCTGAAGGGAGTTTTCTTTGGGGGATAAATCACAGGCAAGAGAAAGTAACACCCCCAAATACTGGCTGCACAATGCAGCTGAAAAAAACCCACGTCCTCATTTTCCACACAAATAAATGAAGAACCTGAACTGAACTCTGACCACAAACCAGGACATGGGTTTTCCAGCTGGGAAACCCTTCGAAGGCTGCCACAACTGCACGACACAGAAGCTGTCCGTCTGTCCCTTCCCTGGTTGAAGCACTCCCGTCACGCACCCACACACATGAGCAACGGGTGCTTTCTACTCCGGTGATGATGCTGGAAGACAGTGTGACTTCTTTTGGCTGTGTCACCCTCTGTTCCTGGTGGGAAACTGAGGTCTGGAGAAGGACAGAGGAGAGGATGGGAAGCATAGAACCTGCTCTGGCTCTCCCCCAAAGTCCCCCAGCATATGGTGTGGCCTGTGATGGAGCAGGACCAAAGTAAGTCCTTGCTGTGCCTCTCTGAGTCGAGGCTCTTATTTGGTACATGGAGATTTTAGGGATATTCACCTTTTTGTCACTGTGGAGAAACTCTGCAGGCAAACAGCTGAGAAACGGTCAGAAGGACCGACAGCAGGCATTGTATGCGCACTTCAAGTAAAAGCAGATCCCAGCTCTGTCTCGCCCACTATGGGAATTCTGCTATTTAGGCTCCAGCTGGAAACAAGAAACAAATCAGTGCACAGAAAAGAGGCAGTTCAGGGAAAAGCGGCGAGCGTCTCTGAGGGGCCTCAGCTCTGCATGTCTTTCTTACACAATGCTGTCAGTCCAAATGGCACTTCAGCATGCTGATCAGAAACCAGGCGCGCCGGGGGGGGAGGAAGGGGAACATCAGCGTTTCCAGTCACTGAGGGTTTGCCAAGCACAACACATCTGCGGCGGAGACAACTCGAGCTTTGGGTGGACCAGGACGAGATGGACAGGCTGAGCTGAAATGGATTAGACTGAACACCCACAGGAATTTCGTCAAATGCTCATCGCAGCTTTGCAAACACAACAGGTCATGGCGACCGCACTCATCTCCCAGGCTTCTTCCTGCTAGTTGTGCTACTGAGCTCTCTCTTTTGGGGTAATAAACACACCCAGTGTTACACGGTGCTTGAAATATTTTGCATGGGAAAGCTGGGTATCATTCTGCTTTTCGGTCAACACAAGGCTTTCAAAGCTGAAACCTTCTGCTGACCGATTTGGGACACCATGGTCTCAATTTCTAATGGCAATGAGGATCCCTCAACAGCAGAGACTAAGGACATGAGCTAAAAACCAGACTTTCCAAGCCTGCACACAAACCAGACACATGTCAAATCCAAAATCACTTTTAAAAATTCTTTGAGGGTTAACAAGTTCAGGTGGAGGGAGCTCCCACAGGTGACTGGCCCCAGTCCCAACACAGGCTCACCAAGGGGTGCTTCAGTATCCCCCCTGCCCCGCACTGCAATAGCACTGAACCCTCAAAGTCAGGGGGGAAAAAAAAGCAAAAGCGGAGCTGACCCTCCAAGGTCAGCTTAGCAATTGGACAGACAGGTGAGAGTCGTCCCATGGCACCAGAGGCAACAGCCAAAGTCCAGATGGGAACAAGAGGGAGTCGCTTGCAGCCAGGGCTTGCTGCTGGACACGCAGATGCTGAGGGCAACGGGACAGCTTGTGTGTCAAAGCATGGCCATATCAGCAACCGTTCGTTTGCGAGAGAGGCCCCTGGGCTGGACAAATGTGAACAGCCCCAGCCGACAATGGGAAGGGAAGGATTTTTGCTAACCCAATGGCCTGAAATCATGATTGAAGACTTTGGTGCATTTTAACTTCAGTTGCGCAGTAGCCAGCTCCAGAGGCAGGGTGAGAATATCCTGGAGGAAACCGGGGAAACCCAATTCCTTGAGTCTGTTATGACTAGACTGTGCGAAAAAATTTCCAAACGTCCTTTAAGAAGCAATCTCCTGCTGGCCAGGACACTGACTGCATTGCCTTGTAGGTCTTTTCCAGCTCAAAGATCATGTCATTCCAGGCGTGGGCCAGCCTTGCCGCTGCTTTTTATTAGCAGTCCCCCAAATGCTTGAGTTCACATTTCTGCCACTGGTAAGCTTTAACCCACAAGCAGCTGAGGCAGAGACAGGCGTGACTCAGAAACGACGGTTGATTGCTTCTGGGATTGTGCGTGCAAGATAGGTGCAGCCCGTTTTACAGCTCAGCAGTTCAAATCCAGGTCAGCAGAATTTAATTGAGAATCCCCAGTGGGCCCATTTCACCTTGTCAGCGCAGTCAGAGCAGAGATAGATGGCAGTCGCTCAACTCTCTGTTCCACAAGTGCTGGCCATCACCCACCTCTGCGCAGGGCATAGCACATTGGGACCCGCATCTCATTAACCGCTGCCTGTAATTGCAAGCACGATGTTAAGCCCTCATTAGCTTATATCAAACTGCAGGAGCTAGAGATCAGAGATTGAGTTAAACTGGCATCTGACAAATAAAAGGCTCTGTTTTCCTATTTTCCTGAGCTTTTCTTCCTAGTCCTTCTTAAGAATTTAAATTCCTAACTACAAAACAGCAATTTATTAAATTAGCTTTGAAGTCTCTCAAGATCCTGGCTCTCCTCTCCGGGATATCTGTGGTACGGTGGCACTCCAGGTCAGAGCAGTTTATGTAACCCCCTCCACCGGCTACTATTGTTTTTCTGGGATCTCCTTTCTTAACAAGGATCTTCTCTTTCCTTACTGGACATCAAAATACGTATACAAATACGAAATGTATAAAATCTTAGCATTGCAAAGGGTCATAACTTCCTCTTTTTGTTAAAAAACCAGCTGGGTCATTATGTAACATTGCTGCTCCAACCAGCTGGTCAGCAACAAAAGGCAATAGGTGATAAGAAACCAGATTTTGGAGCCACCAATTAAACCAGAATTTAATTTCACAGCCTGGTGGCATACTCTTGAGTTCATCTCCTCCTGTGACGGTCCAGCAATGAATTGCCCTCCCTCCCTCAGTGTATAGAGGAGAAATATTCAGGGACAGTGTGATCTAATAGACATGCTGACGAAGGAAATATCATGTTCTGGGCGAATTAAGGTGTAAAGCTTTCTCACTTCTCCTCTGTCTCACTACATACTTCTAACATTTCAAGCAAGGTGGTTATTTTTATACTTACAGAGCACTGTGGTCCCCAGCTTGCCCTGCAGCATCTAGGTGCTATTGCAATTCACGTAGCAGCAAGGACTGCCCTCAGAAGGGAATGCCACTGTACATCAAACAGTGCCAGGTGGATCACACTTCTACTCTGCACGGGGGCAAAACATCTATCTATACCTCGCTCCCTACGTTTCGTTTAATAAACTCATTTTCTATTTGATATAATTGCATCTCTTAATTTACTGCTGCAAAGCTTCTGGGTACGTGTCCCCCAGTGTGCCACTTCCTGGCAGGCTGCAGGTGCTGCCACCTGATCTGGCAGCTGCCCAGCCACACTCCTAAAGTCCTCACTAACTGTATTTTTACCTCTTTTCAACAGAACTTCTGGCCATCATCTTTTGATGGCACTGGAAGGGTCCTAAACTTCTCTTTAATTTGCTCGAAGTCAGCCAGTACCTGCAAGCAAGCTGAAAAGAGATGTTAATAAATGAGGCAAGGTTGTTCACATTTCCATGCTGTAAAAGCAGTTTTTCTCTCGGAGGAAGGATATTGCACACCCAGGCCAGGTCAGGTCCGTAGCACTGGTAACAGCAGTCCCTGTCTCCAAACCTTCATCGGCTTTACAAAATGCCTCTCAGTTCCATGCTACCTGCAAATTCCATGAGTACACTCGATATTTGTGGAGGGGGAAAAAAAAAATCCATGAAAACATCAAAATATCAAAAATTTAGACCAAGCTATCAAAATATCTTGGTCTAAAGACAAAGAGCACAGTTCCTTCTGCCCTCCAGACTAGTGATTCCTCACTCCTGCACTCCCATTCCCTATGGCACTTCACCTGGCTTGTGAGAATAACCCATCTTATCTGGCCAATTTCTTACGCAGCACCGTAACAAGGCAGTGACTGATGTCCAGAACGTTTACATTTAGCACTTTTCTCCTCTGAATCATGTATCTCATTACAAAATTTACCAAATTGATCCAGCCCTAATTTTCAGAGAGCCTCGCTGCCCATTTCTATGTCTTTCTTTCCACCTCACTTTAAGAGCATTTAGAGTGACATGTATTGATATGAGAAAAATTGTCTATTTTTTTCATGGAGAATATGGAAAAATTTACACTCCCAGGGAACCTACGTGTTAATCTGTCACAGTGAGTGCATTCCAGCTACAAGCCCATAAAAATTCAGCATGCAGCTGATGTAATCAAAGTGACTTTTCAACAGCTCCCTCAAAGACCTTTTGAGATGTTAACAAGTTTATTACCAAATATGGTTGACTAATCAGCCACATTTTCTGATTCATGCTTTACATGTCAGATAAAGGGCTCTGTCTGGGCTGGGAGGGGGTCACTCAGCTCAGGGGAAATCAGCTCCTTCCAAAGGGCTGGACCTCTTACGAAGGCTACAGAGTTTATAAAATATAAAACATACCTGTGAACAGACCACCAGCCTTCTATTAGTGCTGGAATCAATTAAGGAAATGCAGTGCTTTGCTCAGTAAACTCCCAGAAAGTTGATTCTTGTCCTGGTGCTCCTCATCCTTCTCCAAGCAGGTACTCTGGGTGAAGCTGACCTGAGCAGCAGGTACAGCACTTTCGGGGGTCTTAAAAACCACAGACAACCTGTAAACTTCTCTTTGTAACTGTATTTTTCACCAATGCACACCAGTGGGACTCACTGTGGTCTCTAGTGTAATTCCAATTAATGCAAACACTCAAAAGATATAATGCAAACACGTAAAGGAGCTTTATGATGCATTAAGTCTTAATTTTTGGTATATGACATAAGAATCTATGCAGTAATGAATCACTCAACATTGTAATATGAGCTTCGGAGGGAAAAATGAAATATTGCTATCAGCAATATAAAGTGAGAGAGGAGTTTTGATTCACAGCTTGGAGTCATCGCATTTAAATTCAGGTATCAGGGGTCAAATCTCCTCAATTTTGTCCCTGCACAAAAAGCCATGACGAATAAGAATCCAAAACTACCAAAAAACACATACAGACTGACACCTACTATGTGTTACCAAAAACATTTTCCATACAGAACAGGCATTTAAAAAAGTTTTCTGATAGTGGATTTTCAGGTGATTTCAAGTTTATGGAAAAAGATATAAAAAGCCTGGCAAACATTCATAAATGTTGATTTTCTAGGGATAAGAAGTACTCAGAGGGGAAAAAAATAAAGTAACTCACTTAAGTCACACTATGTCTTTAAAGAAGGGCAAGATGAAAGCTGAGAAGTTGGCATGATGCCTTCCAATACTCATAACAAAGCGAAAATATATCACCGCTTGTTTGCTGCCCTAAGAAATTTCATTTACTGCCAGAGATTCGGATCCTAACTTCAATAAAAAAATAAAAGGGAGGAAGAGAGCAAAATCTGAACTGTATATAAACTACTCGGTAGCACCGATGAGCATTGATCAGATGCCTTTAAATCTCCCTTCTAAGGCATTTTTCCCCAGCTATCAACACGGAATTTACATGACAACGATAATGTCATGCTGTAGAAAACGAAATGTCATTTTCCAAGCAAGGATGAGTTGGTATTTCAAGTTTCCTCTGATACAGAGAAAATGAAAGGCAAGCCCCGAAGGAGCAGAAGCCCCTGAGCTCATTTCCATGCTGCTCTAGGAAGGTGGGTTATGTCTAGTTACACTATTCACAGCAAACTGTAATTTAACTCGTGCAAACAGATCCATCTTTCAGGAACTGGTACACAGTAACTGCACAATGTGCAAAGCATAGCACATCCGATTCACAGGAATTAAACACATCACAAATGCTCCAAGAGCAACCCTGTGCATCCCAATAAACAGCTCGTTTTGAAAGTAACCTCGCAGCTGGCAAGTTATGTGCCCGGTATCAATAATCCTTGGATTATTAAGTTGCTAGAAGACTGTAGCTAAACTACAGGCAGGAACACTTTGTGTTAACAATACTAAACTCCTAACCTATGCTTCCAACAGGAAAATTACTGCGCACAGAGGATCTAATTTATACTTGCAATACGCAGTATGAAATAGTTGTGTTATCCTCGCTTTATAGCAGAGGGAAACAAGGTGGAACCGTCAGTTGGCCTGCTCAGTGACAGAAAGGATCAGCTGGGATCATGTCCAGGCACAAGGTGCTGTCGGAGAGGTCCTCAAACACCCGAGGCATCCGCGCGGGGCTGGCAGATGTGACACAGGACCCCTGGGAGACGTATTCTCTCAGAGCAGCAGCTGGAGGCCACGTGAAACACCCAGGGACATCTCAAACAGCACTGCGCATCTGCACGGAGCAACTGAACCAAGCGAGGGGTGACTGCATACGATCCCAGCTTTAACCTCTGGGTTTTCTACTCCTGGTCGGTTTCAGAACATGTGATCAAACACAGCCATCACACTATGGCTTCTATTAGACAGATTTCCCAAGATGCGTCTCGCTAGAGAAGAGCGCTGCAACGGTACCTTTCTTTTTCAGTTATGAAACGCCTGAAGCGTTTCAGAATTTGTTCTGCAAATCCATTGTTAGATGAAGGCTTCTGCACTTTAAAACACTTCAGCATGTGCTTAGCTGGCTGCATTCACTCAGAGAGAGATAATGACGTGCTTAAAGATAACGGCGAGGTTAAGTATCCTTCTGGAGCGGCTGAGGTGATGCAGCAGGAGCCCAGGGCCCACTGCACCTCCTTGGTTATCTGTGCACTCGAACCCATGCTGCACAGCTCAAGCCAGCATTACCCAGCCCAGGCATGGAGCCGGCGACCGCGTCTGGGCTGTTCCCAGCTCTGCATGCATTTCCCCAGTCTGTGGAGACTGCGGGATGCTCAGATAACCTGACAGATGAAAAAACACATGCGGTGATCACTGCTGGACCCTGCTTCGGTCACCATCACTGATTTCTGCCGGTATAGGCCTTGCCAAGGCTCAGGACACAACATGCTCTGTGAGAGAAGTCCTTGTCTATATGGTTGCTTTTTTTCTTTAACTCCAAACAAACAGCTTTTTATTTCAAGCCCACATCACCAAATCCATCTCACTTCCAGCTTTCTCACAGCTGCATGACACAGCAAACCATTTAATGACTCCTTAGACATACTTCCAATTTTGAAGGCCACATTTGCAGCGAGGGGAACGCATGGGCCACTTACAAAAGCCATCTTTTGTGACGGCAAAACAGACGGGCATTCAGCTGCAATTTTTAAAAGGAGCTGGGCAGCCAGTTCCCGTATGTTCCTTCAAAAATCACAGCTAAATTAGGCCAGCTAATGTTGCACAGTTCACTGGACAATATCAGCATGCTCATTCATATGCATAAATGCAGATTTTCATGTTTTCCTAAGTGGTACCCTTTACAAGGTCTGACTTGCAAAGTTTGTAGATTTTTCTTTTTTTTTAATGCAATTGTCCTTGTCATTGAAGAGCAATTCACATGCAGAAAGGCACTCTTAATTTCTAACCAACTCTTTTATTACATTAAACAAGGTCAAATATATAAAAATTCCAAGTTATGGAAATATCATCAAAATATCCCTCTCCCTCACATACTTGGAGCATATTCTATTGCTGGAAAAAAGAAGCCACCTCACTCAAACCGGAGTAATCCACTGGATTTAATTTTTTTTTTTTTTTTTCCAAACTGCATCCAAAACCAGAGAATGACAAGACAAACCCAAGTTATGTTCAGTATTTTTTGTCCAAAAGTCTCTTCTGAACGTTTATTTTGGAATGGCCCACATTAAGCCAAAGCAAGAGAGCATTTCAAAGTAATGCATGTATCATTTCTTCAAAAGGAAAAATCAAGCCTCATACTTTGAAACTGAATACAGTCACAGACATGAACATTTAGAGCTTTAACAGACATCCTCTACTAATAACAAACACTCAGTTTCAAAGAAAATGTGCACTTTATATACAATTAAAATGAAAACAAAAAAACAGTAATAGAAACATCTCCATTACTTTGCATTTTCGGAATGAATTCAGTGCTGGGATTGGAATACTCTCTACACTCTGCTCGCTAACGGGAGTTTTTACCGGTGTGGACAAAAGCTCACAGGACTGACCCGAGACGGTAGCTTTAAGCAGGTAACGGTTTAGACCATTAATTGGGAAAGGGCTAATACAAACAACAGGGGAAGCAGCTGTCATGAACCAATTTTATTTTAAGCCATTCAATAAGAAATTGCTGCAGTTTGCATAGAGAGCAGCAAGGGGAAAGGACTTTCACTTCTTGCCATTCGCCTGGTGAGAGGCTGTTCTGAAACAACTGCAAAGGATTAAGAGCAACGTAATCCTTTTGGGAAGCTGAAAAAAACAACCCACGAGTGGATTGTAGTCACCATTGTAGCCACGCATCCCTGATTATCTCCAGGCTCCCAATGTCTGTCCCTAGTAATTCAGACATGTTTTCCACCCAGCTTCTCCATCATGCTTCCAGCTTTCTGCTAGCAAAGCCTCTCTGCCTATCTTCAGGCAACGTGCTTCTCTTCAGACTCCTGTTTAATTAGAGGAGCACTATTAATAAACTCTCTCACCCCACACAGCTAGTGCCATGTCCCTGCCCGCAAGTCCACACTCAAACTTTTAAAATCCGCTCTATACTTACCGTGCTCCTTACTTAAAGACATCACCCTGAAACTTTTCTGTGTAAAATTCAGAGGTTGCTCCCTTTCCTGGAGCAATGGCCAGGAGTTAATGCTAAACAAAAAGCCAGAAAGCAAATTCCCTTCCAAACGCCTCTGCTGGAGGCGAAGCGGAGAAGCTCTGGCTGACCTTGCACCAAGGGCTGCGTTGGCTCTGGGCACACTTTCGCCTCTTTAAAGCAGAGCTGAGAGACAGCTGGGATCTATGCCTTGACTGCCTGGTGTCCCAGAGTGAAAACAATTCAGCAAAATACCTGTTTTCAGCAAGTGCTTGGGTAGAGGATAACTGCAAGCATGTGCTTGTATCCCCTTAGTTTAAATATAACACAAAGCCTACGCTTAGGTGTTCTGCAGGACAGGAATGGAGTTCAGGTTTACCTGTGCCCTCCACAGAGCCTTACTTCTCAATCCTGTTCCTGACCAGGCTGTAACGAGGGCGCTAAGGACTGAGGTAGCCTTGAAACAAAACAGCCCTGCTTGAAACAGACCCCCAAAATACATTAAAATGTACAACCTAACAAAAAAAAGAGAGAGGAGCAAGGTCCTGAATACATTATAAATAGTAGCAAAAAGCATACACATTTCTCAGCATCTCTCAAACATTAATGTGCATCCTTGCCAAAAAGATACCGCCGAAGGCAGTAAATACCGCATTCTCCTTTTTCTAATTATAAATTCAAGTTTAATGCCAAAACAACAGAATGCCAAATCTGACTGGTCTCTCAAGCAGAAATCTAAATCATACATATTGCTCCGTCCACACTAAATTCCTCAGACATAATGGAAAGAAGAGGGGACTGGAATAAGGCAATACCACTGATAATCCGAAAGGGCTTTGTAAAAACTCTTAACGACAGCTCGTGTGGCCTGGCTGGGGGGAGAGGAAGGTTATTCCTCAAGTGTAATGCACGGAGAAACAAAATTACCGTGACTCCATCTAACTAGATTACTTCGGAAAAGACAAGAAATCCAAAGGTGTCGTAACAACTTTATACCCTTGGGGAGCGGAGCGTTATGTAACAACAGACCTCAAAAAACATCCATTTCCATAGATAACACATAAATACGTGGAATTACTGAATCCAGTAAGTTCTATTTACTTTTTTTTTTTTTTTGATGTTTTTACAAAAGTTTGAAGTCTCTCTTCCCTCCTTTTGCATAAAGCTTGCAGGGAGGTCTAAGCCCTCTCTGCATTATGGCTGACACTGCGAACATAAGTTACTCGCACACACACAAATTTTTCCTGTAAGTAATTTTCCAGGGGCGGGGGGGGAACCCTATAGTACTTAGTAGCTATAGTATGACACTTCCATTTTATAAGTAGCACACCATTTTTGTAAAAGACAGAGTCGAGAGCACCATTGACAGATGTTTTCCCAATCTTTCACTGCTCTGCTGCTCAGTGACTGGCACTCGTGGGCTGCCTGGATAACCGGAGACTCCTCTCTGCTGTCTGCATGTTCAAGGCACTTTTGAAACGCAGCAGAGAGAGATTTACATTTAAAACAAGGAAGAACGACGACAAAATGGTAATAAAACTAGCAAAATGCTAACAGCTACCCATTGCTTTCTCCTTGTTAATATAAAAAAGTGTAACGTCAGAGATCCAGTGTACAAATACAAAAAATTGTGCATAATAAATGTACTATAATACTGTACATACAGCATAAACCGTTCAATGAGAATGATTTAAATATATCTATTTGTCTCCTGACTTGGAAGACAGAAGAATAAAGTTCTATAATCCTAGAATATGCATATAAAGCCTTTCTGAGAGGTTGAATCACTAGCCAATGGTATCCCTGAAAATAAGCAGACTCAAATATTTACTTAATGGAAGCCATTATTCAAGGGGTTGCTGGTTATGATAAACTAGGAGAAAAAACCACAATATATAAACTCAGCCAACGTTAAATCCAGACAGAGTTCTTCCCATCTCCTGACTTGCTACTGGCACTGCTTTTGTTTGAGCCTGCTTTGGATTTCTTCTCTCTGGAACTGCTGGGATTGTTTTGGTTGTTGTAAGCCTGGATGGCGAGGTCCAGGCGCTCCTGAGCCACTTTAATTTCCCTCTGCAGATTTTCCAGGTCAGCGGGAATGTTTTCCTCGTTGCTTCCATACTGCTGTTCCTGAGCTATATTGGCTTTGTTCTGTTTGTAGGCCATTTTGGCGTTGGACAGTTCAGTATATTGCATTTGCTCTGGTTTGACCGTGATGTTATAGCCAGGAGGAGCAGATGGTGTATTCCAAGTAAAAGGGTAGTTATAGGTACCAGAGTCTTCCAGATCTTTTCTCTTGCTGTTCAACATGTCCCGGATTGTGCCAAATCCCAAATGGAGCATCTCCCAGATATTCAAAAGTAAACACATGCAGCTCACCCCATACATTATGAGCAGGAAAATGGTCTTTTCAGTTGGCCTTGAAATAAAACAATCTATCTTGTGCGGGCACGGCTTTCTGCTGCAGACAAATATGGGGCTGACCTCAAAGCCATACAAAAAATACTGACCCACAAGAAAGCCGATTTCAAACGTAGTCCTTGCCAGAAGTTGCAGGACATAAATTTTCATGAGTCCATCTTCACGGATTCGCCGCCTGCCATCATGCTTAGCTTTGGCAGGGGCCTGCTGCTCTTTATTCTCCCGTTGGCTTTCCAGCTCTATTTCTGGATACATCATTGGGTCTTCCTCATGGTCCTCCTCAGTCTCCTCTAAGCCACGGTGTTGTTTCCAGCGCATGGAAAAGCTTTTGCTTCTGGTTCTTCTGTCAGCTTCGCTGTGTTCCACCATTCGGGCAATTTTATGAATTGCGTAGCCTAAATACATCACAGATGGAGTGGCAATAAGAATGATCTGAAATACCCAAAACCTCACATGCGAAAGAGGAGCGAAAGCATCATAACAAACATTCTCGCAGCCAGGCTGCTCCGTGTTGCACACAAACTTGCTTTGTTCATCATAATAAATGGATTCACCTCCCACAGCAGTTAGGACAATCCGAAAAACAATCAACACTGTCAGCCAGATTTTGCCAACAAAGGTTGAGTGATTGTGGATCTCCTCTAACAGACGGGTCAGAAAACTCCAACTCATGGTGGTTAAGTAATTTTACCTAAAAAACAAACAAAACCCCCAAATATTTATGATTTTATCAGCTTGAGCCTAACGGTTGCAAACATTCAACCAAGAGAGTCAGAAAACTCTAGAATTTTACAACCAATACATAATCATTTTTGTAGCGTCACCTGTTACTGGGAAACTCCAGCTGCCAGAATTTGCTTGAAGATCCTATGTCTCCTCCGCAGGCTTTTGAGAAGTCTGCTATAAAAAAAAGTAGCAGTTAACTGCCATTTCACAAACAGCACATGCTCCCAAAGCTACTCCCAAGCAGAGGAGAAGATTGCAGCTGCTCTGTATTTAAAATGTCAAAAAAAACCCCAAACATTTACACTTCAGGTTGAAATCTCCAAAACACTGCGGATCAAAAGCTAAGCTTCCACGCAATTTTATGGGCACTGTTAGCTACATCCCGCCACCAAAAGTAAGATTTATTTTAACTGCACGGATGTGGCCAAGCCCTGTTAAAGCCTGAGCTAGCAACCTCAGCCTCGACCACAGCCCACAGAGAGAAAGAGCCCTCTCCATGGGGCAAAGACCAAACCTGAGAAATAGGTAATCATTATTATCTTTGATTTAAAGAGAGGACAACTCGACACAGGTGGTGACCTAAGCAGTGCTAGCCTGCAGGCCTAGGCTAGAGACAGGGTGTGACCTAAGGAACATCTGACTTCTAACCTGATGCTCAACTATTCTACGGATTGGGGTTCAGTCCCTTAGGGAGGCTAAAAATCTCCCTTCTCGGGGTAGAAAAGACGTTAGTATATATCTTGTAGTGTTATTGGAAGAGTACAGGAAAATTTAGTTAAGAAAAGTTATCTGTTGAAAATTTTAGAAGAGATATTAGGTAGAAATCAATATAAATTTGCAATCCTAAGAGTAAAAATAAAAAAAACCCCAACCATCAGTGGAAACTCATAGCTGGCAATGCTATGAAATATTACAATGAATGACGTTACAGGCCCATCTGGAGCTCTAAGTAATAAAACTGGTAAAATACTGAGCACAGGAAGAACTGTTTGACATTGTTATAGCACAGGGGATAAGACATCTTTCAGTCCTCTGATGATGTCAAACATCAGTTTGTCAAGTATTAATAATAGAAGTTTTTACATCAGAACAATATTTGATGAACGACCTTAAAATAAGGATTGGACAAATCTCTGGTACTCTGATCTTAAAAGTGACTTATTCTTAACACGGAGAAATTCCAGGAGACTGGAAGAAAACTGGTATTTGCAACTATTCAACATCTTCCATGTAACTACAGAGTTACAACACAGGCAAAATAATGAAATTTGAGGAGACAGAATCGATACAGAATTAAAGGATATAAATGTAATCCCCCTTCTGGTGAAATTCAACGTTTCGTTCAACAACAGCACAGACATAACGTGGATGGGCTGTGTAGGACACTTGACAAATGATTCCCACTTTAGAACCAAGATCAATTGCATGTAATTACAGCAAGTTCTGCAAAGACCAGGAACAGGCCTGGCAACTAGGCTGGATTTTCCCCCAGACTCAACCAGAAAATGGCTGCTGACAAGATCTGCAAATGGTACAGAAGTTTGCAGGCTGACAAATAAAGATGAGAGTTATCAGTGATGCAGAAAAGCACAGATTGCTCGAGAGGCTGAGTCCACTGAAACAAAATCCCTGCTTTAACCAAGCTGAACACAAAGACATGCAGCTAAGAAAAAGAATAGCAGTTTTGTCTTGTTTTTTAAAGGAGAGAGCAGTTACTTTGGACATCAGTTAATAGGGAAAGGAGTGAGGGTCCTAATGGTCGAGCATCTTAACAACAGCTGGTGGTACCACAGAGATGATTAATGCAACCCTCAGCAGTGTCATGTGCAATGAGGAGTAAGGAGGGCGATCTTACCTCCTTGTTGGCAAGACAGCACTCAATGTCTGTGTCTGCATCCTTCAGAAGTTGTTTAAACATCAGAGAGTGAATAGATCAGTCTCAAAAAGCTGAAGAACAGGGAAAATGCCTAAAAGTGAGAGATTTAGAGAGTTGAGTTTGTTTAGCTGGGAAACATGGGAAGAAAATGAAGGATTACTGGTGAATCACTTTATCTAGCAGCTGTCAATTGAGCATGCAATCAAGCCAAGGCTTACAATCAATGCTCTTCTTTCTATGCAACCATGCTACCATTATGCCATAGATAAAATTGGCTGAAAGAAAAACATTTTTAACAGGAAAAAAGACCAGAGGGTTCCAGTCCCAGTGCAGCACATGCCTTCACGCTCTGAACACCCATTTCAGAAAGGCACCTGAGTACAGGTCTGCAACCCCGAGTTCTGCATTACAGTGAGCAGAGAGACAGTGCTTCAGATACCTGTTCGTTCGGCACTTACCAGCGGCTCACGTCAGTTAGGAGTCAAAATGGGTGGCATAGCGCGTCTGGGGGTTTTCTACATGCCTGAAGATTCTCCAGTATGTGAAAAGGCAAGAGAAACTCACATCTGGAACTGGGGATTACAGAGGTAAAAGCCACAACACCCACACTCACACTGAACTGCACTGCCAATATAGTCAGCAAACATGGACGTGTAACAGGACATATGTGTTGCTAGCTGACATGTCATGATGTGTCAATTAAAAACGAGACAAACCCCAAATGAGTTTAAGAAGGGGTTCATTTTCACTCACTGAAAACGTTAGGGCCAAACTCTTTTCTAAAAGTAAACGATAGAGTAAATTTGAAATTAAATACTGTTGCCAGTGTAAATTTGGAATAAAAGTAGCCTTTTTAAATTTTCAGATACTGTCAATGTTTATTCATCAGCGGTTAACAACAGAGAAGTTTGAAATTATCACTGGTTTCAATAAGAGAGGGGACACTGAATCTTTACTTTTAGATGAGTTGCTACCTTGACATCTAATAAATTCTTTCGAGGTATTTATCAGCCTTTTCATGGGGCATTTTCTATCTGCAGGCCACACACCTGTGGTTGGCTCAAGGCTTTGAAGAGGAAGACGAGGGGAGGCAGGTGTATCACACCTCGGGTGTCACCAACAGGTGACAGTCACTGCAGGGCACAGCACATCTGCCCCGCTTTGGAACTGGCTCCAGGAGGGAGACAGGGATTCGCGTCCTGGATTCCACCCGTTATATAAATGAAGGGCATGACAAACCTACATATAGACACTGACCGCACAGACTTGTAAATTTAGGTTAACCACAGCCTTCAGATGAGGAAGACAGCTTTATCAGCTGTGTGTTTAAAAACCAAGACTTCCGTCAATTAAAGAGTTTTGGCTGCAGAAATGTGAAGTCACTGAAGAGCCCCGAGTCTCTTCAACAAGAAAGTGTCACTTAACTCTAAATTTAGTTTTAGTCCAGAGTAGAGCTACTGACACAAATATGGGAGAATCCACCAGCAGGCAAAGAACTTCCTCTTTAAGGAAACATCTTGGTTCAAGCGAAATGACCTGTTGTTAAACCCTTCTTTCACTGCAAATGTTCAGCCCATCCAAATTAAACATAATACAAATGCAACAATTTCCAAGCAGAATTATGGCATTTGAAATGGTGGTCTCCTTCAGTTTTGAGAGCTCAGCCAAGGTTAGAGGTTGCGTGTTTCTGTACTGCAGGACCCAGATATATTGCAGTAACCTTCACCTAACGTACACTTAGCATCTCTCGGATTTGTTGTTCTGGCAACATTTAACTCAATAATTTTCCATTGTTTGAAATAAAAGTCTATGGACACTGACACGCATCTGAAAAAGGAAAAATGTCAGCAATTTCAGCTAATTTAAGTCATGCCAGAATGTGCATTTGAGAGAGACTTTCATTCCTTGTATTTGTCATAAGTTCATTCCAGCACTTCCAGTGAAGGCGGCTCCTTAGAGCAGGCAGGATATACAATGCAAGTAACACAACGTTCATCTCTGACAGCAAGTTGGCTCCTCTGAATTAAAGTTTTGCAGACACTGACATCCAGAAAGAATAAAGAATTTGGAGCAGGTACATGGGAAAAAAGAAATCAGCTTTAGTTTAAGAGATTCACTGCAGGAAATCTCTTGAGTTATTTTAACGTGGCTATTGTTCATATACAGACAGTGAATGGCCTCTCATGTGTGGAGCTTCCTCTATCCGGCCCACGTGTGGGTTTGAATATGAATTTAAACATCGAATTAATTTCACCTCATTTCAGCTTTCTCATCTAACTGTGATGGCCTTCTGTGAGTCAGGGAGGGAAGAACTGCACCTGAGAGGAGCAGTTTACTGGAGCAACCTTTGAATCCTGCCTTCGGATGAGACAGTTGTGGCACAGTGTGGCAGGGATGGACAGCAGGACAGGAAGAATGGAAGAAGCCACAACTGCAGTTACTCAGGTGAAACACCCCCAGCAATGCCTCCATACACCAACACCCCCCCCACCCCGAGATGTACAGCACCTATACGGCAGTGCAGCATGCAACAGTCAAGTTTTAAGAACAGCCTCGCTCCAGGCTGTCGAATCCCAAACGCCTTTAGAACGTACAACATCAGAACTCATTTCATGTCATTCCATCAATGACATCGGCAGTGGGACTGAGTACACTCTCAGCAAGTTTGTGGATGACACAGAGCTGAGGGGTGCAACTGATACACTTGAGGGAATGGATGTTGTCCAGAGGGACCTGGAGAGGCTGGAGGAGTGGGGCCCATGTGAACCTCATGAACTTCAACAAGGCCAAGTGCAAGGGCCTGCACCTGGGCTGGGGAAATCTCCAACAACAGCACAGACTGGGGGAGGGATGGATGGAGAGCAGCCCTGTGGAGAAGGACTTGGGGATACTGTAGGCTGAAGAATTGGCCATGACCCAGCAATGTGTGCCTGCAGCCCAGAAAGCCAGCCATATCCTGGGCTGCATCAAGAGAAGGGTGGCCAGCAGGTCAGGGAGGGGCATTCTCTGGGGTCTCCAGCACAAGGACACCGTACCTGTTGGAGCAGGTCCAGAGGAGACCACGGAAATGCTCCCAGGCCTGGAACAGCTCTGCTGTGGAGAAAGGCCGAGGGACTTGCGGCTGTTCAGCATAGAGAAGGCTCTGAGGAGACCTTACTGCGGCCTTTCAATATATAAAGGGGGCTTGTAAGACAGAGAGAGACTTTTTAACAGGGCCTGTAGTGACAAGACAAGGGCCAATGTTTTTTAACTGACAAAGGGCGTTTTGTCTGTTGGGACATTAGGAAGAAATGTTTTACCATGAGGGTGGTGAGGCAGTAGCACAGGTTGCCCAGAGAAGCTGTGGCTGCCCCATCCCTGGAAGTGTTCAAGGCCAGGTTGGACGAGGCTTTGAGCAACCTGGTCTGGTGAAAGGTGTCCCTGCCCATGGCAGGGGGGTTGGACTGCGTCATCTTTAAACCCAAACCATCCTGTGACTCTGTGACTCTGGCAGCAAGGACTCTACAACCGAACTCTCCACCACGACTGGCTGACAGCACTGTGAAGGCAGAGGCCAACCCACCCTTCCTAGCCCAGCTCCCCATCCCATCATGGCTAGAGACACTGTTCCCAGCTGAGTCCACACCCAGGTACAGGCTTCAGCTCACAACTGAGTTTTCCCCAGGAAGAGAGGTGAAGTGCAGTGCAGGAGCATGTCTTCCAGCCGTGAGACCCAGCTCCCAGAGGGAAACAGGGAGCTGAAGCTCTCAGAACTCTCCGAATTTTAATAGTTGACCAGCACCTCCTCAGACAAGGCTTGTCTTCAGCAGCATACATAGGAGAAAGACTCTGTAGCCAAAAGGCAGCCATTAAGGGGAATATATTTACAGGAAGACTTTATTTCCCTTAAAATATAGCTACCATATCATGCTAATGAAATTTGATTAATTTATTAATGATATATTTGTTTTGTTTTTAAGTAGTTTAAAAAGGCACGTGCTGAGCAGAAAAAAAAATTCAAGAATAAATGCATGGCAATTCTGTTGATAATCAAAAGAGGTTTCATGCTGCATGAAAGTGAAATTGGGCCCACAGGCTAATTAAAATAGGATTTGAATTAGGATGAATGAATAATTAGCATTATTCATTCAAATCTCATTTACTTTGAGATGTAAGAAATTGCATGATTTACAATTATTTTTGAGGAAGCACAGGGGTTCCTTTTTTTTTTTTTTTAACTTGAAACATGAGGAAGACTTTACTGATTAAGAAAGGAGCAAGTCATGGCCAGACCCAGTAGCGGCAAGGTACCAGCACATCACAAATCCTCTTGAGCACCTGCCTTCCTGACCTGAGTGGCAATTCCAGCATCCATTCTCCTAAGCAATACGAGGGGAAGGATGTGGGGATCTTCCCAGGATAAGACAATTCATTGCTATCACTTTTCCATCATTTGTGAAGGAAGCGGGTTCAATCACCACCAACTTCATTCCTATGTTTTTCAGATGTGTTTACAGCACTGTGCAGCTGAAAAAGAATAAGAAAACCACTGTACTGAATTTTATTTTTAATCTATATTATAGAATATTCGGGAGTGAAAAGACTAGGACTTTTTGGACAACACACAGTGCTTTTTCAAGTAAATAGTCTGGCATCTGGCAAGTCTCACGTGGCAAACAGCAGAGAATGGTTTTGAAAAAGCCACAGCGTCAATGTCAATTTGAAAACAAGTTCTGAACAGTGCCTTCAAATCCCAGGCATGCTAACAAGGTTCTGCTGATCCCCAGACCAATCCCCCCGAGTCTAAAAAACTGCTCACTGAATTATGAGACCACAAATCCTATGCAGGATATAAATAGAATGCTAAAATATGGGTAAGAGGTAGAGATATAATATGATTCTTGTGCTGTCAAAAAAATAAAGATGTCAAATACATATCTTTTTGAAAATCAACATATATATACCCACCCGAGCATTCAGCTTAAAGATAAACTGGAATTTGCAGATAAGACATGAACCTTCAGTAGCCTCAGTGTGCCCTCTAGGTAACACTAACATGGAAAACCAAGTGACAATTTTAGCAACACTCCCCTGCAGTGACACAATTCAAATCAAATCGTGACGTGTTTCGTGCTGGCCAAAACTAGCATTTACTTCACCTACAGCAATCACACTCCTCCAGGAAGCATCGTCTGCAGGGCAGGCATCCCAGAGCACGCAAGATCCCTTTTTTAGGACAGCCTGAGCACCCCGTGCTGCGGCACGAGGACATGACGAGCCTGACTCGAGTCCATTTAAGAGCAGAAGCCTGCAGTGACAACAGGCTTTACCAAAAATGGAGGCTGGGCTGTAGAGTCTCTGTTACCTCATGAGATTTTTTGGAGACCTGTTTTGGGGTCTGTGTCAGCCTGAATCCATTTATACATGCTCAGCATTCAGTATCCCTTCTGAAGATGGGCATGAGGTGTACCAGCTCCGAGACTGGTATAGTGAGCTCCCAAATTTGGCATTTCTGGAGCAACTCAGGACAGAATCGTCAGATGTTTAACAAACCTGATAAGGCTGCTCTTCATATCTGTCCCACAGACATGAGGTATCAAGAAGCAGAAGCAAGCCCCAGGTGATGCTTGCACTCTGGTGATGTGAAATGCAGTAATGGAGAAAATAAAGCAGTCAGCAGATTATACGGTGAGACACAGTGTGCTGTTTGACAGTCTGTGATGAAACACTTGACCCTCAGGGCAACAAGCCAGTCACACTGACAGGGCATCACGCCAAATCTTGGTGGTACCAGCACAATACCAGGACTGAAGTTTGTAGCGCAAGCAACCCCTCTCCCTCCACACAGCTTGTGGATTAGGAATAGCGCAACAAGTGAGGAGCTGCTGCACTGGAGCTCAAAAACAACCCGGCAGTTAACTTTGGCTGAGCTCTCTAGAGCATTCCCTCTCCTGTCTCACGCACGTGAAGTTCAATCCATACTAGAGAAAACAGGCAATGCTGCTGTTTTGAGATCAAGGCCCAGTGTTTAACCAAAACCTGAGCTTCAGATTGCCAGCCCAAGCTGTCTGCAGACAACGTGGCCAGGGACTGCTATTTGTACCCTTAAAAATCCAAAGAACAGGTGGGTACCCTCAAGAAAGACTGTTCTTACCAACTGAGTGAGCGTGGTGTCAGTATGGATTCAGGTCCACAAAACACTCCTGACTGTGAGCTGTCAATTCCCTTTCTTCCACACCAGGTGGATCCTGCAGGCTTTCCCACGAGATGATCATATATATATACACATAGATATCTCACTCATTTCCCAAACACGAAGAAGTGCCCTCTAGGAGCTGCTCCCAAACCAGATATCCACTAAGATATCACGTGCTCCTTAGCTCAGGGCCACTAAACCCTGGTTCAGACACACAAAGCATTAGCGCTTGCAAAGATACTTCAAACACACCAAATGCCCAACAAGTCCGATGCTGCCACAGCTTCTTTGTAAGCAACAGAACCACCTATTTACTTCAGCCGTTTATATTTTGAAGATGCTTAACCTCTAGGTTCCCTTGTACCCATAGGCATGACCCTAAGAAATGTATAATATTCCACCAACCACTAGTTTAAACTACCATATTCTATTTCCAACTAGAGCAGGTTGGCAGGTCCACGTCCAGCCATGTTTTAAATACCTCCAAGGATGGAAAATCCACAAGTTCTCTGGGAAACCTGTTCCTACATCTGACCACACTCACAGCAAAAAAAGCTTTTCTTATGTTTAAGTGGAATTTCCTGGGTTTCAATCTGTGCCCATCACCATTCCCTGGGTATCACTGAGAAGAGTCTGGGTCAACAGCGGCAAAGCAAACTTTTCCTGTAAGAATGAACGTAATAGAGAGGGGAGAAGTTACAGGGACTTCAAACACACAGACAAGTGACCTAAGATCCTTGCCGTTCACAGTGCGGGACAGCTGCCCAAAACAGCATGGGCTGCTGCTGTGTAGTCACCCCTAACACGCCCTGTGCAGTTCCACTACCACTGACATGATATAAACACAACACATTATTAAAATATTAAAAATATCGTACTGTTGACTCTTGCACCTGTGTTCTCAGCAGTTATTTTAAGAAATACGGGTAATGTAAGGGTAAGGATGGAAAAAATGCAGTGAGGATGACGACAAAAAGCAGGTACTACATGACCAACGCCAATTCAAAGGAAGAGTGTGATGGTCAGCGGGGTTACTGCACACCCCTGCTAACGAAACCCACAGATTCGGCTCATTTTAGGATGTGCTCGCTGCCTTGTGAATAGTGGAGGGAAAGAAACTGCACGATAGCATTCTGCTTCAAACTCTGCAACAGCACCTGCGCGGGCAGGCTCAGCACTGTCACGCAGGGCTGCAGCCAGAGAGACGCAGGGAAGAGTGGAGCCCAGGCAAAGCAAACCAACTTGTGCACTCAAAGGAAGCAGGAGCACAATGCCCTACCTGACACTTCAAACCTATGGACGGACACTTCCACACCGAGACCCAGAGCACTGCAGCAAGAAAAGAAGGAAAAATCGTATTTTCCCAGACAGACCCAAAAGATCTCTGGTCCAAACCAAAGAGAAGTACCCTTGTGTGTAACATCCACAGCAAAGCCACTGAGGGACATGTGCTGCTGGAGAGCAACAGCCTTTGTACAGCCTAGTCTGCACTTACCTGGATCCCTCCATCTCTCTCGCAGCAAGGTCTGGGCAAGGCAATCTTCACTCGCATATCGTTTCAGTCAGGCATCAGCGAGATCTTCCTGTCCTGACGTGATCAGCGATTTGAATAACCACAACATCCCTTTAACTACTCCTGATCCCACTGCAGCCAACAGCACCACAGCATTTCCCCATTGGGCTCCTCCTATGTGCTCAGAGGGATGAGTGTCAAAAGAAGATGACACACTGGAGGCAGCTGACCCAAATATCACTCTCACGGGCATTTCAGGGAAGGAGAGAGAAGCCAAAAGAGAGCAATTCTGTCGGCTCCTGTACGTCAAAAGGCTCTCACTTGGCTGAGCGGGAGACTATCGAATGTGGATAAACACCTCATTCACCCACCACCATCTTATGACAGTCAAAAGAAACTAAAAGAAACTACGATAACATTTGCTTCATAGATAAGCCTCAAAAACTAGCATGAACAGCTGGGAAATAAAATAGATACCACATACCATGATGCAGTCTGCCACAATGTCCCAAATCACTCATTCTGCAACATGGCAGTTGTTTCACTGTGACCCAAATTAAAAAAAAACACTTTGATTTCCCAGCTGCGTCATTTGGTCTAGTACGAGACACCGCCTCATCCTACAATTATACCAAATTCATGTAACGTTTTCTTCAACAGCAGCTTTGTAGAGAAGGAAGGCTGTTCAGAAGGCAGACAAGGACATTGCAAACCCTCACCACCAACTGCTTTAGAAGACATCCAGAACTTGGAATAGCTCTGCTAAACCTGGTCAGGACTTTCCACTTGCTGAGATACAGAGGACCAGAAAGCTTTGTAGATCTCTGTGACTTTACACACTGTACATCTCCTTAGGTGGAGGGCACTAAGCTCAAGAGGATGGTAGCCAGCCACGCCAGAAAGCCATTTTCTCACCATTGGTTAGCCGTACACCACAACAATCCATGAGGATGGTGTCAGGAACACCTAACAGCCAAGAACAGAACAATAGCAACTCACCAGAGCATTAAAACTACTCTCTAGAGCAACGCAGTGCCCAGCACACACGGCCACAGTCTGTACAGATGCTGCTTCCAGAGGAGCGTGTGGAGAGCAAGGGCTCCACTATGACGAGACAGCAGCAAAAACACAAGCTTGCCTGGCGAGCTCGCTCGCTCTCCTGCTAAACACCGGCCTGCTGCTGCAACTTCTCTCAAGTGCTACTAAACTCCACAAATAATTGAAGAGTTTCATTTCAGTAAAGCAGTTTTAAGTACAATTTGTTTTGAGAAAAGAAGAGTAGTAAATCAGAGCAGACTGCTATACTGGCATTAAAATGTTACTCCAAGCTTGAGTTCAACAGGAGTCTTAACAGCTTTATTTTGCCACAGATAAAATTTAGAATGTAAATATGCACATAAATTCACTAAGTGAATTATTTGTTGAAAAATAGAGTGAAATACGAAACCCCAAATTGTCATTTTCTGAAAGACTTGAATACTTTTCTAGATCCCCTTGGGAAGAGACTTAAAGCACTTGCTGATTGAACTCCCTACGCTCCATCACACCAGCTGGGAGAACATGCATACCAACTGGTGTTTTTTTTTTCTTTCTGAGAATAGCTGCAAATAACTTCCATTTTACCAGAGGAAGCTAGAAGCCCTTTTCCCACCATGCCTCACGCCACAGAGAAAGGCACACTTCACCAAGCCCAAAGTAGCAGATGGGTCATTTTTTGCCACCTGATTGCTTTACATGGCCATGTATTTTATCACACTTATTATCAACACAGATTATGAAAACGAGCAGCAAATTTAAGGCAGATTAGCCTCCCAAATACACGGAAACTGCTTAAGCCAGGCCTGTGACTTGATATGAGAGTGCAAACAGGACGAGACTATGGTATATACTGCTTTTGGTCCTTCTGGAGATGGAAAAACACACTGAGATATTACAGGCACAATTGTGGGCAATGTGACAGTGCCAAGCTTCCCTCAGAGTTTATGGCCAAGCTTTCATGATTTTAGGAGGGTGGTTACAAATTGATACCACCTTGTTAGTCACCGAGTGAACATCATGCTTGTTCTGTACATGTCCTCTTCAAGCTCCAACCAGGAGACAGCAGATCACCACCATTTAGCAAGACCCCGAAGAAATCACAACTCGCTGTCTCCACAACAAGTGAGCATCAGTGTAAACAGGATTATAAAAGCACTAGCCAGGTCAGTCTAGCTTTAAAAGATCTTATTTGGAAAAACATCCAGAACATCAAAGACTATAAAAAACCTTACTTTTCTCACTACTAAAAGAAACTGACATGAGCGTATAATAACAGGACCTGTATCAAGAAGAGAATCTCCTTTTAGAGAGCAACTGGCAGCCTCTGCAGTCTTTGGACAACCTGGTTCACTCCCAAGTCTGGCTAAGGCCATGCTGCAAGTTTGGATACAAGTGATTTCCCATCTGCATTACCAAGATAAAACATTCACAGAAAAATACAAAGTAGAGACAAAAACCATTAACACACTAGACTGCTTTAGTGATGAATGCAGACTTAGCCTTACTATTCCACCTAGCATATATTCAAAGATTTATCACCAACTACGCCAGCTATGACTTTACCAGTTCTCTGAAGGGTTAAATCACTGGAACGCGCAAGGGGCCTGACCATTTCCTAATGCAGAGGTGAGTAGGTCTGCTTGCAAAAATAATTCTTAATACATAGATATTTGAGCATCCACTGTATCACATCTCCTCATGCTTTCAAAAAACAGGGGGATTAGCTGCAAGCAAGGTAATTCCTAATAAGAAACTACTCATTATTTGGTGGATTCTCTCATTAGGGCAACTCATACCTACTCTGCCAGGTTCACAGAATCGCAGGACGGTTTGGGTTGGAAGGGACTTTGAAAGATGACCCAGTCCAACTCCACTGCCATGGGCAGGGACACGTTCCACCAGACCACGTTGCTCAAAGCCTCATCCAACCTGGCCTTGAACACTTCCAGGGATGGGGCATCCACAACTTCTCTGGGCAACCTGTGCCAGTGCCACATCACACTCATGGTAAAACATTTCTTCCTTATGTTCCCTCTAAACCTGCTCTCTGTCAGTTAAAAAACATTGGCCCTTGTCCTGTCACTACAGGCCCTGTTAAAAAAAAAAAAATAAATCTTTTATTTTAAGTCCCCTTTAAGTCTGCCCAGAGCCTTCTCTTCTCTGGGCTGAACAATGCCAGCTCCCTCAGCCTAGCTCTAAAGCTAGGTCCTTCTTTTGCCAGGGACCCCAGAGCCAGACACAGTGCTCTGGGGTGGGGGGGTCTCGCCAGAGCAGACCAGAGGGGCAGAATCCCCTCCCTCGACCTGCTGGCCATGTAGCTGTCATCTATCCTATGACTAAAATAGTTTCTCCCTCATCACTTTGTTACTGCTTCAGATACCCATCTGCATCTTGAGGAAGCCTCCTTGCAGAAAGCCACCACCACCAGGAACAGGTTCATTTCTTAATGCTACTAAAAAAGATGACAATGTCACACAGGAAAAATTACATGACTTCTTTACAGACCTACTCACAGTACTAGAAACAGACCCATCTCCCTTGCCAGCCTCATTCCTCTGGGAACTCTCTGGGAAACTGGCTCACACTAAGTGACTGGACAGGAGGTTACAGACTAAAGAGTCAAAATGAAGAGCAATGGGTGGGGAGGACTGGGTGGCATTCACCAAAGAGGTTAACAGAGCTCAGAGCTGGAAGAGCCGACTTGGTTACAGCCTTTCTTAAAATCGCCTTCGTACATAGGGTCATGCCAACTCTGTGAGACAAGGATTGCAAACAAAATCCTGGTAAACTGCAGGCCTCCAAACCCTACATTCCTACAGGACTAATTAGACAATATTATACAGATTAGAATCAGTAGACAATGGATATATCTGTATAAATATGATACACTGGGGAAAAAGTCAGGGTAGCTTCTGTAAAGGGACTTCCAGCCTCTCAAAAGGCTCCAGACTATCTGTAATTTTAAGATCTGCAAGTCTCTCATCAAAGGCTTCTTGCAGGGACACCAAAAGGTCACACCGGAAAAGGGACTGTCCCTACATGGATAAACAACTAGGTGAAAGATAACAGAGTAGGAGTAA